>NC_137122.1:19764867-19887367 GCF_949319135.1 Squalius cephalus
GATTTATTTTTAAATGTAATATTATTACATCGTGTTCTCTTCTCATCCACCTCACGCGACCAACTGATCTGTAATGAACGCGACCCAGCTTTTCCGTGCACGCGAGTCCGTTGGAAAACAGCGTCTAGTTTAAATGTAACCCGAGAACAACGCGCGTATCTGAGGAACAGCCAGTCACAGGATTTTTGACTGTTTGTGAGGTAAAATGTTTTCAGTTTTGTTTGAATTCGTTTATATCACATCTGTGACTCCACTGGAGCTACCGCTGGGCTGCGGATCTGACATATCATGGTACTGTTTGAATAGACTCTGCTGCACGCCGGAGTGTTTTTGTGTGTAACACAATGTAGCGTCAGGTTAGAAAGCGAATGCGAATGGTCATTTACTGTGTCTGTCAGATGTCTGCTTCACTTCTGAGTGGCTTGTTTTACGGTGCTGGGCGGAGCAGAGCGAGTGTATTCAGTTCATTCACGCTCGCTCTGTTCGCGTCAGTGGAAAAAAGCGCGAATGCACAGTCAAAAACTGTTTTGAAATATATCGGCCAAACGGAAAGATTTTTAAGACGGCCTCGGCGATATATCGGTCGACCACTACTCCTGATGTACTTACAAACTTTCCAATGCCTCGTTTTATGAGTACAGAACCTATTTGTACTACTGTAGAAGTTTGGTGCCATTCTGGGCATTATTAGTGGGGTAATTTACCAGATACAGCCTTGGATCCGTTAGCGCCTGCACTAAGCAATTTGGCTGATATCTCTAAATAAGCTCTAACTTTAATAATGTTCGACCAAGGGGAAAAAGGCTTTTGGGGGGTGTTTGGCTCGAGGTCATGGTGCAAAGGACCTTTTTTTTGACAGACGAAAGTTTCAGAGGCAGTGTACAAGCGTGATTGACATAACGTGAGGTCGTATTTATTTTTTTAACGTGCGGAAATTTCGGACGCGAATTTCGGACTCAGTGTGCAAGGGCCTTTAGGCGTCGGTTCTATTTCTAGCATGCACGCGTTTTCCGCGTGGCTCACGCAGGCAGTGTGCAAACTCCAACCTGTTAACATGGGAGCCGAAATAAAAACGGACACGCCACGCAGCCAGTGTGTCGCCGGCCTTATTCAAGCGTGAATGAGAACCGTTTCGCGGGGGATCCCAGGTGTGAAAAAAAAAAAAATATATATGAATGTCAAATTTTAAAATCGAATACCAACCCACCGAACTATATTCGAATATTCGGGTCCAGCCCTATTTATGACCCCTTTAAGTGAACTTAAACATTTAAGAATATCATTATATCATTATATGTGCAGCTCCTAAACTGACATCAGCCGAATAAACCTACAGCCGTCTGTCATTTGTTATTTGAACAATAAAAGACAAAGAAAATCACTTTTGCAGCTTGAACAAAGATTAAATATGTTAATTGTATTTAATTAATGCAGTGTAGACTGTTGTTATTTCACATTTGATTATTCAATTTCTATACCCAAATAGTGTTAGACTTGCCTGAAAAAAATTATATCTCTGTTCTTCGTGTTTATCTGAGCTTTTGTTTATTATTTTGCAGATTCAGTCCCCTGCGTAACCTCTCCGGGATGGTTATCTTTTAGATCTAATGCTTGTGATAACAGACGGATTGTTCTTCTGGGTCAAACTGGTTTTGGGAAGAGTGCAATTGTAAACACAATACTGGGACAGAGAGAGTTTATTTCCATAAGGAGCACAAAATCAGTAACCAGTGAATGTTCAGATGCTCACACCACTGTTTCAGGCAGATCTGTGTCTGTAGTTGATACTCCTGGATTCTTTCACACACACATGAAACCTGAAGAGTTAATGACAGAGATAGCGAGAAGTGTTTATATATCCAGACCTGGACCGCACGCTTTTCTCATTGTTCTCAGAGCAGATGTCAGAGTCACTGAGCAGGAGCAGCAGATTCCTCAGATGATTGAGATGATGTTTGGTCAGGAGGTGTTAAAATACTCCATCATTCTCTTCACTCATGGAGATCTGCTAGAAGAAAAGCCAATAGAGAAACTCATTAAGGAGAACTGTAGATTAAGAGATCTAGTTCAAGAGTGTGGAGGCAGATTTCACGTCTTCAACAATAAAGATCTGAATAACAGAGATCAGGTGAATGATCTACTGAAGAAGATTGACACAATGATAGAGCAGAATGGAGGAGGACACTTCAGTAATATGTATGAAGATGCTCAAAGATTCAGACGAGAGGAAGAAGAGAGGAGACTGAGAGAGGAAGAGACTAAAGAGCAGAGACAGAGAGAGGAAGAGCAGACACAGAGATTGGAAGAGCAGAGACCGAGATTGGAGAGACAAAAAGAGAGCTGTGTCTGTAGTTGATACTCCTGGATTCTTTGACGCTTCCATGAAAACCTGATGAGTTAATGACAGAGATATCTTCACTTCTGGTCTACATGCTCTTCTCATTGTGAAGTGAGACAGAAGAGAAAACTATAGCAGTTCTGCATCATTCATCAGTGGAGCTGATGAGACAGAGACGAAGAGGACAGAATACAACAAGAGGACTAAGGACTAACTAAACTAAGACCAGGTGAGAGTGAGAAAGCACACAGGAGAGAAGAATATAAACCATGACAAGCAAAAGAGAGGATTCAGAGATAAGGACAGAGCAGCAAGAGAAGCGTCTACATGTTTAATTAAACCGCTGATATCAGCTCATCACTGCTGTTCTCCAGCCGGACAACTCAAGAACAGGATAAAACACTAATACAGCAGAACAGCTGGACATGAACATCTGCATCCAGCTGATATATGGCTCTGGATCAGTGACAGTCAGGTAAAGAAATGTTTATTGTTTATATTAAACTGTGATTAATACTTGATTTTTACATTTGTTGCATAAAGTCAGTTGTTGAATCATCATTGACTGTCACTTGTGTTCACACAGAACCTGCACATCTCGATCAGCGCTGTTCAACACTTCAGCACATCTAAACACTGTTTCTCAGTGTTTCAGCTGCATGAGGATGAGGAGGATGATGATGAAGATTATGAAGATGATGATGATCATGATGAGGTGAGCTCTCACTACTTATGCCCTTCTTTGATTTTCTGCTATTGTTAAGGCATTAACAAAGCTTCATTCTTAACCCTCTATTGCATAGCGTTGCCATATGGCAACAATTACTTTATCTTATTTTTTTTTTAAAGCTGTGATACAAAATCTATGTTTTTACAGTTAGTTGTGAAAAGGGGGCTTTAACTTTTAAGAAAATACAATTTATGAGGTCACATGACCAGGATATCCTGTTTGCCAGTCCTTTTTGCTCATGGACATTGACATGCAAACATCACTGTCTGGGGCTCCTGAAGATAGCCTTTTATTCAGAATTTTGGAAAATTTTCATCAAATAAAAAAATTAAATCAGTATCTGGGGTAAGTAAACTTTAATTTTTTAACATTAAATTCAGTTTTGATTTTATACGTTTTTTGTAATATGCTAAAATACATTTGTTGCCATATGGCAACTATATGCAAATATGGAAACGTCCTGGTGCATTCAACCTAATGGAGTCCCATTGACTTACATAGCATGAAACTACTCTGAGACTATGTTTACAACTTTTGCTTATATTTTAAAGGTAAAAACATTAGACCTTCACAAGCTGTTGTGGTGGGGAAAAATAAAAGAGGGCCCCAAAGCTTTGTCCCGCCAGATCCTGTCCGCAGAGACCGCACAGACCACTGGCCCTTGCATGCATCTGAGAAGGGCAGATGCAAAATGCCAGGATGCAAGGGCATTGTAAGAAGCAAGTGCTCCAAGTGTTTAGTTTTCCTCTGCTTCACTGACTTTCACAAGTCATGAAGAGAATTAAATGAAATGAAACGGCAAAAAAAATGACTAAATGAAATGAAACGAATGAATAGTGTATTTCAGTGAGACAGGTTCCAGGTTCCTGGTTATTATTACCAGACATTTCAGATAACTGTTGAAATTATATAATGTTTTTACTGTATAAATGTTTGTTTAAACATTTCACTAAGTATGAGATGGATTTGTTGAGTCTTGTTTTAAATAAAATTAGTTTTTTTATTTATTTTTTGATTTTATGGTACTTTCCACGATTGCATATTGTTGCCATATGGCAACAATTTACCAACGACCCCCCTTTAAACTTTTTTTTAGATTTTTTTTATATATATCTGTTATTTAGCTCATGTTAAGTAATAAAAACATGCAAAACATTTTTTACAATGTCTAATTAATAATGCGTGCAATAGAGGGTTAAAGGATTAGTTCACTTCAGAATTAAAATGTCCTGAAAATTTACTCTCCCCCACTTAATCCGAGATGTTCATATCTTTCTTTCTTCAGTCGAAAAGAAATTGAGGAAAACATTGCAGGATTTTTCTCCATATAGTGACTTCAAAGTCTCGACACGGTCCCAGCCGAGGAATAAGAGTCTTATCTAGACAAACTATCGGCCATTGAAGGGTCGAAAACGAAAAACGCGAAAAACTCCTCCTCATTTTCTCCTCCAACTTCAAAATAGCCCGACATCGTTGTTTTATCTTTTATAGGGCTGCAACTAACGATTATTTTGATAATCGATTAATCGGACGATTATTTTTTCGATTAATCGGATAGGTTTTTTAAAAAATTCGATTTGATTTTTGTTTATAACTAAATAAAACCCTAAATCAGGGTATTTGTGTAAAAGTGTACTTTAAAAAGTGCAAAAGCCACACATGGAGTTTTACTAATATAATCTTTAATTTTTACATTTTAAACCCCAAACACAAAAGTTTGTCCAGTTTTTAAACAGTAAAACTTCTTTAAATATCCAAAATATAAATAAACAAAACAAAATATTGAGTTGCGCTGCTCATATAAACTTCACATTATGAAATTAGGACAGAAACATGTTTGTAATAAGATATTAAGCAGCAGATTTTGAATTCCAATGTAGAATGCGATCTGTTATTTCTTGATAACAGACGCTGCGAAGTATAACACACCAGAAAAACAGAGCGTTGCTATGGACGCAGGATTCTAACCGTAGAGACGGAACGGACTATTTTCTTTAGCGGAAGCAATACAATCATTTTTAAATCAATAAACTCCTTTTTAAATCAATATTTTGTGTACAATTATTGATTTATTTGGTGGGTAGCCATGTAATAAGCGGGATTATCCCTTACATAGTAGACAAATGCTATAAAAAGAGAGCGGAATGGAGGTACGCAGCTGACAACAGGCTTGATTAAAAGTACAGGAAAAATGATGTATTACTGCACAAGCATTCGCTGAAAACCACTGACTACTACAGTGACTAAAAAACAATATTTTACTGCTGCTGTTATTAACTGCCTTTATATTTAGTGCTTCACTTTGTAAACACCATTTAATTTAACCTATTTCTGCGGTAGCGCTATAATTTTAATCCATCACTTATGTTGCGAGCGAACTGATTGCGCAACCTGATGCTCGATACAAAATAGATCTAGTGTGACTGTCCCGAAGTTAGTAAACAAAGCTGTTTACACAGTAGCATTGAATTAAACTAGACTATACCATTTTCACATCTTCATATAATGAGATTATACAGTTTTTGCTTGCCGTGCTGATGTTTCTCTCCGATTACTCTCTGCCATTTCACGTGACTGCGTTGTCATGAAAGTGACGTCATCAGTAACGCTCCCCGTGACGTGAGCAGACCAACTAATCGACAATGACATTCGTTGACAACAATTTTCATAATCGATTATTATCGATTTTATCGATTAGTTGTTGCAGCCCTAATCTTTTATATATTTATTGATTTGTAAATGTCGTTTGACTTGCACATTGGCTTTGTAAACACTGGGTCGGTTCCGTCTTCGCCACGCTTGACCTTTCAACGTGATTACGTAATGTGTGGCGCATCACAGCTAGTGCACGACAAGCATTTGTGGTTAAAAAGTATATAAATGTTTATTTTTGTTATAAAATGGCCACTGGTTTGTCTAGATAAGACTCTTATTACTCGGCTGGGATCGTGACAAGACTTTAAAGTCCCCATTGAAGACACTATATGTGACCCCGCCTGTGAAACCCCGGCTAAAGTCGCAGAATCGAATTATGAGTTAACGAGCGTCAAAGTAGTCATAGCCATAAAAATGACAAAAATAGTCCATGTGTGTTTATTGCTGTAAATGATAGATTATACCAATGGTTTTGAGATGCAATACTTACATTTTCATTTATAACATGATAAATACTGAAATTAATGATTTTATTGACACTACGTTATACTTTTGCGCAAAAAAAACCGGACGTGGCGCTTCCTAAACATTGATTTCAATCGTCTCTGGGTTTATTTTGCGCAACAACACTGCGGATTCGTATATCATTCGGTTCAGGAACTTCTTTTCTGTGTCTTTTCTATTAGAAAGAGTAAAAACAGACTTTAATATCAATCCGCGAGCGCCGGTAATCAAGTCAACACAATGAAAAAAAAGAGAGAGATGTCAGTCAGCCGCGTTTAGATGTCTGTGGTGATTTTTTTCTTGTCATAGCCAATATTTTAAGAACTGCTTATTTGTTTTGTAGCTTAGTATTCTGCCAATAATATTAAACTTATTTTAAGGACATTGGCCTACTACGTGTTATTTGCTGGATGGTAACGTTAATGCGTTGTTTTGACATCTGACATGGCCATGGCTTCGCCGGCGACACCGAAGTATGAGCAGGAACGGAAAACAGCTGCTTGCTTAAACAGCTTGCTTGATATTAATCTCGGTGGAATTGCCCTAAATTATGATTTAACCGGTTTTATTGTGGATTATTTTCTGGAGGATGATTGTGATGATGAACAGGACACATTCTTTGACGAAACTGACGAGGAATTTGACGGTAAGTTTTTGTTAGTATTTTTTTATGCTAAATATGTAAATGTATACTGTCAGTGTCCAGCCAATGTAGGCTAATGCTAACACATATCTGTGATGCAAAAATAGTGGATTTAAATGTTTATTACATTTGTTGATGGGGATTGAGTCAGTTTAAATTAATTACGTTTATGGCATGATGTTTATTTGTTTCATTACACTCTGAATTGAAGTCTGCTTACCACCTATAGGCTGTTTCTTATTCCTATGCCCTCCCCTTAATTAATCAGATCCAGTCTGACTAAACTGAAAAAAATATTTTCTGATATTTTCATATAAAATTCTTCATTATCCATTTTAAATGTGGAATTAAACCCACTTCCCATTCTAGCATGTTAAGCAATCATGTTTTTAGGTGTCTTGCTTTGAATTGAAAAAAATTATCTTTGCTTTTTCAGGCAGTGACCAACATGATGAGGAGGACAAGCCAGTTTTGGTAATTGAACCCCAAGCTATTTGTTTGGCGAACATGAAGAGGGAACACCAGCAAGAGGAATTTGCTTCGAATGCTGGAAGTCCAGATGTGAAACTGAAAATCAGTTTCTCTTGCAACTAGGGGTGTGACGATAACCGCATCACCGTAATATCGCGTTGATGAGATGCCTACCGCGGTGTGAGGTCATCACCGCACGTTTTTTTTTGTTTTTTTTTTTTTTTTTTTGCTGAAAGTTACAGGAGTGCATATGGTGTGTGATATGAACTATAAACACATTAATATTTTGCTTATAATTTACTGTATTCTGCGAGTCCCATGTTCAAGGGCTTCTGGAGAAAAAAAAACGTCGAGGGACAGTCCGTTAAACATAGCCTATGGGGGATTTATTTTTTTGTGTGTGTCTGATTATTATTAATTAACTGCTAGGTTTTGTGATGTTTACAGATAATGTTCAATTAAATACAAACAAACACAGGAATAAAAGACCAGCATAACGTAAACAGTTGGAGTTAGATTTTAATTGCAATAGCGATCTCTCTTATATGGTATAGGAAATAACAGTTGGCCGGTGAATTTGGACAAGGCGCACAAAAGTATCCGTCTCGTGAGGAAATACCACTAACCAATAACTAGACCACATCTTAGAAAAATTAACCGTCCTGTGGCGTTTGCAGGACTTAAGTGCAGCACACATACCTTAGGTCGGCGACACACTGGCTGCGTGGCGTGTCCGTTTTTATTTCGGCTCCCATGTTAACAGGTTAGAGCTTGAGAGCGTGAGACGCTCAGTTGCGGCACGAGCCGCGCTGAAAACGCGTGTATGCCAGAAATAGAACCAACGCCTATTTTTCACGCGACATGCAAGCCTGTTGGAAGCGTTTCCTGGCAAAATACAATAGAAAAAGATGTTTGTATGTCATTTTGACATGAATACATATTAATAAATTACATTTTGATGTTTGAAAGTTAAGGTTTTGACATAAATGTAGATATAAATGTAATTAAAAAAATCAAATATTGCACGGTGCACCTGTCAATACAGAACGAAATATTCTGTAGCCTATTTTGCCGTCAATACTGCCGAGTGCCGACGCTGTCTTTGCTGCTATATATTTATGTTTAACATTAAGTAGCCTATAGGCCTTCCACAACTCTCTCCCCATATGTCGAATATATATCACCAATGAGGTGTATATCAGCAGCAGCGCTGTTTCTGGTGTGCAAAGACATAGAAAAAGACACGCAACTGACACGCAACAGAAACGCCACACTCACACCACACAGCCAGTGTGTCGCCGGCCTTAAGACTACCTAATTAATAGTTAATTATTAATATTTACAACTTAGTATAAATGTTAATTTGTTTATTTTTTTAATAAAGAATACTGCTTTATGATTATTCATTTCCATTGTCATTTACAAGCTACATGCGGTCTTGATCGCGTCTGCAGTGTGTGATGCGGCCGCGGGTGATTTTTTTTTTTTTGTGTGTGTGTGTGTGTGTGGGGGGGGGGGGTGTCGGTTAACCGCCAAACCGCGATATTTGTTGCTTCTTCACCGCGGTAAGAAAAAATCCCATACCGTCACAGCCCTACTTGCAACTGCAAGTATTTCAATGGGGAAAAGTGTTCTTTATTTTTCAAGGAGGGAGAGTTGCTGTCACTCAGGATTTTATTTTGCATCTAGATAATTTTAGAATGTGTACAAAGTTTGAGACTGACCTGTTAAAGGGATAGTTCACCCAAAAATGATTTACTCATACTCATACTCACCCTCATGTTATTCCAATCCTGTATAAGTTTCTTGCTTATGTTAATAATAAGATATTTTAAAGAATGTTGGTAACCAGACAGTTGGCGGCACCTATGGAAGTCAATGGGTGCTGTCAACTGTCTGGTTACAAACATTCTTTAAAATATCTTATTTTTTGCTCAGCAGAAGAAAGAAACTCATACAGGTTTGGAACAACATCTGGGTGAGTAAATGATTACAGAATTGTAATTTTTGGGTAAACTATCCCTTGAAATTGTATTTATTTATTTATTTATTTTTTTACTCAGTTACACCGTGGGCCAGTAAGAGAATGATGATTTCAGAGAATGAGAGATGTTATGTTATTTAATTTATATATTATTGACATTTCACTGATATTACATTTTACTAATAAAGTTATAAAAATCATTCCACTGAATTGACATGGTAATTGTTGCTACGATAAAGCTCTTGTGGTACCCCCATTCATTTCAATGTGTTTATGCTTTTAGCTTTTTGGACATGCACATCATAATAAATAGTTTTTTTACAAAACTTTAAGAATTTTTCCACTGATGTGTCATATATCACTAAAAAGGGGAGAATCTCAGCTTTAATGTGTTATAAGGCACATATGCAGGATAACTATGGATCAAATGTGTTGCAGTTTTAACAAATAACTTATTTTTAAATTGGAATTTCTCAAAAATATGATTTTCTGAGGCCGAATTTGAGCAAATCTTTGACATGGCCTTACTCAGTCAATTTGAAAGATATCAGGGTTATATTTTCACAGAATGTTCTTTACATTGTGTAGGATGATTTTATGTAGAAAACATTGAATCACAAAAAAATGACTTTAGCTGGGTTTTCACAGGCAGGGTCACATATGTGATGCGATCTGGGAAAGCCCGTCAGATGTCGCGCTGGTATGTTTTCAGTAAGGTCTAAAAATAGGTTGAATGTCAGTTGTTGTTTTTTTTTGTCAAAATTGGGTTTTCCAGATAGTGGTCCGACGGGTCGCCCGCGGGACATTGGGTGTTTTGAAGGGTTAACTTTATGAAAGACAAAAAAAATAAAAATAATAATTTTTTACAAGTCGCATATCTAAAGCTGAGATTCTTGTGATTCTAACGATATAAGCCATTTTAGGATACAATAAACACTACGGGTACAATCTGTGTCTTTGTCAGACCACCAACAGCCAAATAAACAAACAGGAAGTGGAAGACACTTGCCTAAAAAGCCTTCTGTTCGTCCACTGATCCATTACATTGCAACAACAATGGTTTAGTTACACTGTAAAGGCTCCATACAATCAATTCAGCGAAGTATTTAGTCCATAACACATTTATATATCAATAAACAAACATCCACTTACTGTGAATAGTAGCATTCCAAGTTAGCCGACAGAGCTCTCACAACTATGGAACATACTATGGTAAATCTTCAAATTACAGGTGTTTCTCAATGTCAAGGATACTTCCTTGGCAGGACTGGTCCTTCCAAGTCACTTCCTTCAAAGGCTAGACGAGGCTCCTCTTTAGCATTCTACTGTCTATGGTTTTTCAACGGCTCTGGAACAGGCTAGCAAGTGCACGTCAGTGAAAATGAAAAACAGAGCGTTGCTATGGATGCAGTTCTGTTCACTCAGGCAATAATCGTTTTTAAATCAATAAACTCCTTTTTAATCATATTGATTCTTTGTCAAGTGTGTTTATGAACAGTGCGGGTCAATTTGACTCATAACATAATGGATGTAATTATTTTTTAAAACAAATGTTTGGTAACGTAAATATACTTATATTTGAAAGCATATTGCGCCGTTAACGATCCGACTCCGTTAACGTCCGAAATTTTGAATTTTTTGAACAAGATAGCAAAGCTGCGCGCATAGGATTGTGGGTGATTTGAGAGCGTGAAGAGCGCGAAGGCTACACATATGCATCCTTTCCTGTATATGGGATATTTTTCGAACGGAGGACTCAGTCCTTGGTTGAAATTCCGAGGATCCTCGACATTGGAACAGTCCTTCGACGGATGTCGATGACGTAGCATCCTCGAAATTCTGGCTTCTGAGGATCCTTCCTTGACATTGAGAAACGGCTTACATGTCAATAATACAGCTATTTTGACTTCAAAATGGCCGCTGACCCCTGAACTTTTGAGTGACAGCGGATTTCAGCGAATCACGGAGTTTAAAGGCCGTGTTGCAGGTTTTTTTTTTCATCGAATTTGTGCTATTTACTTGTTGGTAATAAACATTTAAACTGTTATCCATTGTATTTTATGTCGTTGGGTATCACAAAGCGGAATATAATACGAAAAAGTAGAGCGGTTTGCAACGACTCTCCTTTCCCCCACAATGCCATTACGTCACGTTGGGGAGAGAATTTACCAAAGCCCGCGGCCCGCATTGAGAGTGACTAGAGAGACGAGTAGCAGACGAGAGTATTCAGATAACGTTAGCGCAGATTATAGATAAATAAATAGATATAGATAGACAGACAGATAAATAGATAGATAGATAGGCTAGTATAGAGAGATAGGCAGACAGCCAGATAGCATAACGTTAGCAATAGCATAGATAGCTAGCAGCTAGATAGATAAATATATAGAAATATATAACGTTAGGTAGATTGACAATGGTGAACTACTGTTTCTGCTGGGTGTAAAAACTCTGGATGCTGAGTGAGGCACGTCACATCTGGTGCGAGGTGAGCTCCTCGACCAGCGACCAAAACACACTCACTTCCCTACAGCACAAGCTTTCCAGCACAGTTTCCAAAACGTAAAAAACTAGGCTTTAAGGCCATTTTTGGGACATTTTAAAAATGATATACATATCTTGAGTGATTTATGTACCCATTAATCGACAGTGGTTGTTAACCTGCAACATGGCCTTTAAGGGGGGTTTTTCCTCCAGCTTGAGCCAGTCACCGCGCATTAGGGACACGGTCCATCCTTCTCTTTGACGGACATTTGGCTACTCCAATTGGAGCAATGTTAGCAAATGACTGACTTCTCTGATAGCCAATGATCTCCTGAAGATGTGGATATGCAGGTTTAGTGGGAGGAATCCAAACACGGTCAGCAATGACGGTGCACAAATGTTTGTTGTGGATCAGTGCGCTCGTGCGCAAAACTGCGTAACGCTGTAGCAAATGACATATGACTTTGGAGAAAGGCTTTTTTGATGGGAAATCGTCTCTTTCGACAAGTAAGTGTTTTATTATATTATATAACATATTTGACGTGTTTTTCTGAGTATCTTGTGTTTGTGTTTCACTGTTTTGAGATGCCCAATGCTAACTGCTGATGGCTAAAGCTTGTCCTCAAGCGTATGTGTGCATTGAGCGCTCATGTTACTGTTGTGTTGTACATTTATCAGTTTGTTTATGTCCCTGTGTGTCTTTATCCACGGGTTTGTGTTTGTCCGTGTTTGTTTGTGTGTGTTTGGTGCTTTTAGCGCTCTTGTTATTGTTATGAGGTGTGCGTGTATCGTTGTTTATGTCCCTGTGTGTCTTTATCCACGGGTTTGTTTGTGTGTGTGTGTGTGTGTGTGTGTGTGTACTTGTCTACCTATCTAAGTGGGGACCTTGGTGTCGTTACACACTCACCAACAGGGGACCGTCGAGCCAAGTGGGGACTTTTTTCAAGTCCCCTGTTGGTCATGCTTTAAAACATGTTAAAATCAGCTAAAACACGCTCTGGTGAATTTTTTACATTTTTGACCAAGTGGGGACCTACATGTGTGTGTGTGTTTAAAGGAGAACTTGGTAACTTTTTTAACTAAATAAAACTGTCTAGAAATCATTTGGATGGTTAAACAACCTGTTCTGGTGATTTTGGTGACTTTCCCCGCTCCCCCCAGCGTTCCCAGGCGGAAAACCAACCTTGCAACTTGGGCACTACCGTCCCGGCAAGACAGAAATTGGAAGTCTCGTGAGAAGCGAGAACGAGCGCGAAACACGAATTGCTTTACGGCAATTCGACATAAACACACGCATGTATGATGTATTACCAGATTTTACAGTTGGCTTGCTCCGATCAAAACAAACGCACATGAGCAGCGGTAGAGAGGGGGAGGTGGCTGAGTTTTTTACGACCGTGTTGTGAAATATACGCACCGCCACAGCTGTAGGGGGAGCTCGTGGGGAAAACATGCGACAACAAAAGGGAAAATCAGCGAAGAAGTGACTAGAGTTCGCTAGAGTTGCCGAGTTCTCCTTTAAGTCCATACTCAGCAGCGCTCCTGTAGGCTGGAGCAGGAACTGCAGTGGCCCATTAACACTCGTCGTTCACACTTCTCTATTGTTTGAGTGGCTGCTGTCCTAGAGGCTCTGAGACTGTAGAGCTGATGTTTAACTGGAGCTTTCAGTAACACTTTATAATAACTCCACGCTATTAATCATTAGTTAAGAATTAGTAAACAGTTAATCATTTTATAAAGTTTTATAAATGAATAGACATTAATAAGCAGTATATAAATACAGATATAAATGCTTTATTGTTTTAAAAGCATATCTATAATGTGTTTAATAATTGTATTTTCATACTTTATTAATGATCAATTTATCATTTCTAAATAAAGTATAGGATCATTTACAAAGCAGTTATTTAGGAATTGTCAGTGGTTCATAAGATCACTTAGAAAGTGTGAGTAAATGATTAAACTATTTAAATTTACATTCATACATATTATTCAGACATATAGTAATAGTTACTCAGTGTGTTAATAAATGCTTTATTAACATGTATTTCTACTGTAATTCAGGTAGTTATAAAGTATTTAGTAGTGGTCAGTTAACTATTTTTGAGCTCATCTAAAGTGAGGACTAGTTATGCCTTGTAAAACATTTATAAAGGAGATTTAAAGGCTGTTAATATTTCTATGTTCTGTATCACTGTGTGTGTTTGTTTCCTTTTTCTGTTTAGAAGAAAACTGAGTCTTTAAATCTCCTTTATAAATGATTTACAAAGCACAACTAGTCCTCACTTCAGATGAGCTCACAAAATAGTTAACTGACCACTACTAAATGCTTTATAACTCATGAATCTACAACATTTACTTACACTTTCTAAGTGATCTTATGAATCACTGACAACACCTAAATAACTGGTTTGTAAATAATGCTATACTTCATTTAGAAATGATAAATTGATAATTAATAAAGTACGAAAATACAATTATTAAACACATTATAGATATGCTTCTAAATCAGTAATACAGCATTTAAAGCTGTATGTATAAACTGCTTATTAATGTCTGCTTTATGAATTATGATTTAACTGTTTACTAATGCTTAACTAATGATTAATAGGATGCAGTTATTATAAAGGTCTACCATATATATTATATTTTTCATAATATAACTTCAAATATGCATTTTTTTTTGTCAAGAAGGGATCTGAAACTCAATGTTATAATTATAATGTAATTATTATTATATTATTAAGATATTGCAACTGATAGTATTGGCTGCATATTAATTAAAACATAATTTCTACTGTAATAAATTCAGTAGACATGTCCTTATTTTTTATTTTTTTTCCTTTGTTTCTAGGATGTTGATGTACAGAGATATTAAGTGTTTGAAATATTGCTCAATTTAAATGCAACCAAACATGTGTCGCTCGTTACCATCCAACAGTGGACCTTTCTTGAAGATCAAATTCAAAACTTTTAAGTTGACTTGCTGCATCTGGTCATTTTGAAGCAACAAAAATGAAATACACAATTTTCTTGTAAGGTCTTTTTTCATAATATAACATAATAATTTTTTTTTTAAACATGCCAAGATAGAATCTCAACTCTGAACGATCTCTACCTATACAAGTGGGGACTCACAATAGCCTGCAATGGAGCTGTGTGTGTGTGTGTGTGTGTGTGTGTGTGTGTGTGTGTGTGTGTGTGTGTGTGTGTGTGTGTGTGTGAACAGTTAAGTCTGTCTTTATTTTGTATGTCTTTATGTCTTTGTTCATATAAATACAGTATACATATAATAACACATAATAACATATATAATATATGTTCACACAGGCATCAGAGATCACAATATGCATAGTTAAACATATACAATAAAAAAATAATGACGAACATCATCAGTTATCAAAAACTTAATTGCTTGAGGAAAGACCATTTAAATCTACAACGGGGTAAAAAATACAGACGGCCCGGCTGTAATAAGGATCCACTGAAGGCAAGTGTAAATGAGAACCCAAGTGCAGTTTATTACAAACAAAAGCAAAGATAAAACAAAAACATGGTGTGGCATGAAAAAAAACCCTCAAAAACCAGAACATGAACAAAGACTTACAAACAGTGGTCTACAGGAAACAATACTTTACAAAGACACATGGAAAACATGAGGGCTAAATACAAAGACTAATGACAAGACAAGGGACACCTGTGATGAACAGTGATCACACAATTAACCAATGACAAGACACATGGCATGATCACATGACAAACAGGGAATCACATGACAGACATGGAAACATGACATGACACAAAAACATGACAAGAACAAACCCAAAATCGTGACACCGGCAGCAACAGTTCAAATTCAGAGGCGAGAATATCCTCTTATCATTCATAATATTATTTTTCCTATTTAACGCTCTCTCTTCAGAGATACTTTCTAAGCTTGGTTATGCAGTCCCTAACAATTTACTTGTCATTGTTATGTGCCATTGCACACACACACACATACATGTCTATATTACTAACAGACCAATGTCGCTTTACACTGACCAAGTGGGGACTTTTTGAACAATCTCTACCTATACAAGTGGGGACTCACAATAGCCTGCAATGGAGCTGTGTGTGTGTGTGTGAACAGTGAAGTGAACTGGCAGTGAAGTCTGTCTTCATTATGTAACTATATATATATATATATATATATATATATATATATATATATATATATATATATATATATAGTATATAGTATATTAAATATTATGCCTTTTATCATTCATAATATTATTTCTCTTATTTAAAGCTTATTTTCTCTCTTCATAGATACTTTCTCTGTTTGGTTATGCAGTCCCTCTAGGGTTTATGGGATTAATCAAACAGAAATAGCTCTTTAAGGTAACGATTTCAGGTGACCTATATTTAGTATAGTGTAAAGCATACTTTAAACAGTGAATAATGATTTTATTAATCAAAATGAACTTCGCGTCCCCAATTGGATGGTAAAGAACGATACGTGTTTGGCTGCTTTGTACATTTCTTGCCATCACAAACACACTGTAAAGATTTTGGAGGTCAATCTCAAAATGTTATGTAGCTGCACTGAACATTTTTAGTTGATTCAGTTGAAATATATGAAGTAGGGATGTTCATTTAACATTTTGTTTTCTGACTGACAGCTGATGCTTGTTAACCAGTCAGATCAGTTAACTGACATGATTTGAAGGTTAGATTAGAATTAAATGGAATTAGAATAGATAATAGTCTGTGACCGATTCAAATACCTCAAACATGTAGACTTACATGTGCAAATAGCAGCATAAACAACAGAACATGACGATTCACACACCGTCACATCAAGCACCCGCAGTGCTTCTGTGAACACAGTAAACCAGAATAAAACTGTATATATAATAAATAGGCCAACTTAAATGAACACTTAACAAAACTAAAGTGCAATAAATAATAAACGCTTTAGGGTCTGTTTACACGACATCATTTTCAACTGAAAACTGAAAACGTTTTGGCCGTTCATTTCAACGAAAATGCCATTTTGGGGGCCTGACAATGCAAGCTTTTGAAAACGAGTTTTAAAGTGCAAGGTTTTGAAAATTATGCCTTTACCATCTGCATGTAAACAACATAAATTTGAATTTGTGAAATTGGTATGTCATTCCAACCCGGTCACACTAAATGCTTCTCTATAGCACACATTGGGCCCTATCTCGCACCCAGCGCAATTGACTTTGTACAGCGACGCATGTATCATTCCTATTTTGCACCCGCGCAAAGCGGACTTTTCCCTCCACAGACGCACGTCGGTTAACTAAGAAATACACTTGCGCTCCCCGGGGCGGTTCAGCGCAAAGAGGAGGCGTGTTCCGGCGCAAACGTTCCTTCATGCTATTTTACAGGTTTAGAAAACAATTGCGCCACTGACCGAAAAAAAAAAAACAGTTTAAAGTCAGTGGCGCGTTGCGCATGTTATTCATATGCTATTTTAAGGGCGCATACTTGGCCATAATCAATGTAGCTTGTGCACAACATACACTTTTATTCTCTCATCTACACAGAAGCAGCAGTTCTCATTTTTGCAAATAATACATTATTACGATAGATAGATAGATAGATAGATAGATAGATAGATAGATAGATAGATAGATAGATAGTTTATTATAAAAGCATACATCTAGCTCACACATTTACCCAAATTATCATACGCCTGTTTAATGTTTAACCAAAGTTAATTTGGGTGTGTTTCTCCATCCCCAACGTCCCTGACGAGAACGTCGGTCTCCTCGGCTGTGAACCGCTCCTCGCGCGCACCTGGCAAATCCGCCGTTATAATAGGACTCCGCTATAGAACAAGCGCGCCTGCTCTCAAAGGGAATGTGAGATGACGCTCTGATTGGTTTATTTCACGTTACGCCCAAACCACACCTATGAATAATGAAGCTACTTCAGACCAACCCATTTTAGATTTGCGCCGGGCGCAAGAGTCATTTATCCCGCCGGGAAAATAGCAACAGCGCCGAGATCCGCCCACAAAGTTTGCAATTTATACGTGGAAATGAGTTTTTACGTGTATGTGATACGCATGGGTGGGTTTAGGGTAGGTTTAGTAGTGGTGTGTAATATGTAATATGTATTATGTTTGGTTAGGATTAGTGTTGTAGGGTGTGTGTACACGCAATAAAGTGCGTATCATATGCATGTAAAAAACTAATTTTCACATAAAACATTGCACGATAAACAATGCGTGCTATAGAGATGCATGTTCATGAGATCAGGCTGGTAATGCACAAGTATATAACATGTTCACATGTGTACTTATCATCAGGTGTTCACATGGTCATGAGTATTAAGTGTTTGCCTTTTTTTTTTTTTTTTTTTTTTAAGTGAACTACTGGCCTGGCTTGCATAATACAGCCCTTTTAGTGTTTATAGGGTTTGTTTGTAAACAATGTTATAGTTGTATTTAATAAAAAAAAACTTGATGGTGGTTTAAAGGGATTTTTGAGTAAAAGTGTAATATTAATCTTTTCAACTGTTATGTAGCTTGATGCTAATTATAGCTCTAATCCACCTGTCATGCAGGAGCTATATCTATTTCTCTATCTATTTTGTTACAAGAATTCACATAAAGTCCCAAGAATATGCTTTTCTTTGGGTTTGTTTTCTATAAAGACTTCTGATAATAGGTGAATAGTGGGCATGGAGTTGATGGCCAAGTCATAATGCCTAAATAAAAGGCTATAATGGCTGAATTCAAACAAAAGAATATTTATAAAAGAACGTCTCATGTTGGCAGAAGTGTGAAAAGGTCTTCGATTGAGGACCATTAAGCAAGAATTGAGCTCCTGGCCAGACATTAGTCAAGTAGGTGTTTACAGGGCAATACAGTATTTCATTAGCATGTTATCAGCCTTCTCTAAAGCTCACATGACATGCTCTGATGAAATTATTCACAGAATACATAGTTTTAGAGATACAAGAGTTTATTCAATGGAGGAGAATATAATAATTGTATGACAGTTCAGATGTCCTCAAACACAAACGACAGTGTTACAAAAATATAGCATTGGTGTATTCAAATAATCACTCATTCCCGCCATTAAACGCATCATTAATGCAGCTCTGATGTCAGCCCCTTCTGCGTTAGCATGCTCAGGTAATGTCTGAACAGGAGGCTCAATGTTTACAGTCCTGTCTGGGTGCTCTTCAGTGCTCTAACAGTGCTCATCCAATGCCCCTAAAACGAGGTTTACCTTACAGCCAATGTGAGACTTTTGAGACTTCACCGCATTTGTTCGGGGAGAGAAGACTTTGAGTCTAAAGCCCAGAGCTTGTATATGGACTTTAAATCACGAGGCTATCCCAACCAGTGGCTTGATACTGCACTTGAAAAGGTTTCCATTCTACAAAAACAGGAGGAGAGACATTTGACTGAAAAAAAGAAATAAGAATTTTTCATGCATTTTTAAATCCACATTTAGTCCACTGAGTAATGATATTAAAACCATTATCAAGAATCATTGGCACATTATTCAAAGTGATCCCCAGTTATTGAATGTATTTAGTGAACAACCACTTTTTGTCTCTTCCAGGAGCTCTAACTTGAGGGACAAGCTTGTCCATGCTGACACCCACATCTCCTCTCCAACTTCTCTTGTCGATGCCCAGGGTAATTTTCCATGTCACAATTGCTCTTCTTGTACTAAGTATGTCAAATGTAAATCATTTACACATCCTTGTACATTAAAAACATATAAGATTAGACAACTGATTACTTGTAAGAGTACATATGTTGTTTACATTATCATTTGTCCATGTCCACAACTATATGTTGGCAAAACTACATGTGCATTACGCACAAGAATGATTGAACGCACAAGTGCCATTAGGAGACAGGATGATACATCTTCAATTTCTCGCCATTTCAAGTCTGCTAACCACTCTCTGTCTGACATGAAGTTCCTGGGCATTGAGAGGATTCTTCCTCACAGGAGAGGTGGAGATAGAGATAGAAAATTATTGCAAAGGGAGGCTTTTTGGATCTTTGAACTTAAATCTTTATTTCCTGAAGGTATGAATGAAGAACTTGAATTTTCTTGTTTTTTGTAAAACACATTCTTTCTTTCTGTATGTCTGTAATGCTGTATTATCATTGGAAGCTGTTCATTTGAAACATATACTTGTTTGTAATTCTACTTGAGACAATTGAGATTTTGAGATGATTGCATTCAGCTGATTGTCCTTAATTGCTGACTTGTTTAAAAAGGGTGAATGTTGTTTGCTAAATGAGCACTGCAGATAGCAATGTGCTGAAACGTTTGCTGGTGTCTAGTCTGTTTTTAACCCACATGCACTTTGCACTTTTTTTGCACGATGCAATTTGAAAAATAAAATATGTTTTTGTAGACTTCCAGTCTTGAGTGGATCAGTGTGCGGCCAGCCACTCTTGTTTATTCTATATGCCATTGGCTCTACACACCTGTAGTACAAGGACCTGCAGTACAATAATTTTTTTCTGTTTGGAGCGCTACATATTTTTTCTAGTTCTGGGTGCTCTTCAGTGAAATTATCACCATGTTCCTCACACGTTATGGAGCACACACCGGGTCAGTGCCATCTTCTTACTCAGCTCCAGCTTGCAGTCTTTTCTTTTTAGGAGGCACCTCCATCGTCCTTTTAATCTCCCAAAAGACATCTCCACAAGCGATCGTGCACTGCTCAGCCTGTAATTGTAGATGTGTTGTTCAGGGGTCAGTCTGCCAATGTCTGAAAAGAGCTTCATGAGCCAGTTCACCTATCAGGTAATGTCCAACATCACAGCCAGAGATGGTCACTTTGTTTTGCCCTACTAATTCTCCGTCACTTAGGACCTCCCACAAATGTGACTGTCCCTGGATAGCCAACACCAACATCCCAGAAAAGACGTTTGCCATCCACAACTGCTTGCAGAACAATATAATGCCAGCCTTTCCGACTGAGATAGTCTTGTGGATAGTCCTCTGGTGCAATACTGGAATGTGACTGCCATCAATTGCACCGACACACTGGAACTCTCCAACGATTATTAAAGAAAAGTCACCACCTGTGGCCAGTTTCCAGATGGCAATTGCAACACGTTTTCGGATTGGGACACAAACGGTAGGGAATAAATAATCTTTAAAGACAATTGTTACATGTTTGTCTCTTATTTAGTAATAGATAACTGAGCGAGAGAGAGATCTCGTTGGTACATTTTGTTTGTGAATGAAATGAATGAGAGAGTACCGGGTAGGTCGTCATTTAGCATGTGAGTCAATCTCATTCAGCAATCCGTAGATGCAAAGCGCAGTTATAGGTACTGTGCACATACGATTGTTTATATATTCATACTAAACATAGAACATAACTCAACGTTTAACATAATCCCAGATTTATGAATGTGTAAATGTCTGACCAAACAATTAAAATGTTAATTATGCAAGAAAATTATGCTAGTAGCTTTGGTCATCTGATTCTGAACCACTAATTTTGACTTATTTTATTCATTTAAAGAGTAAATTAGAAACACATTTTAATAAAGCCAAATCATTTTTTTGTTACAAGTAAATACGTTTGTTGACTTAAGACATAAGACACTATTTTTCACCACCTGCGGGTTATTTATGTAATATGAAGTAATTGTCACTGAACAAATCAATGAACGAATCATTTTGGTGAACGAACTGAAAGTGAATGAATCTCTGAAAAGAATCATTAGAATTTGAAAGAATTTCCAGCACTAGTACACACATTCTTCCGTCATGGTTCGGCACGGTTAGCCAAGTGTGCTGAGAGTTCAGGGCCGAGAACAGTTTGTAATTGTGCCGTGCCGTACCAGGCTCAAGTGGAAACACAACTGGAACCTTTCCCGAAGGTGGAAAAGCAGCTTTTGTTGCTCATCACATAAAGATGAATGGTTTCTGCACTTTATGAATCTTCATGTGTATCTTCAGGTGACTCTTTCCACACTGATCACACGTGTGCAGCTTCTCTGCTGTGGATCTTCTCATGTGTTTTCAGAGATGATGAATAACTGAATCTCTTGTCACAGTGTGAACACATGTAAGGTTTTTCTCCAGTGTGAATCCTCTGGTGCAGTTTTAAACATTTCGCTGTCATAAAAGTCTTCTCACACTCAAAGCACATGTACTCTCTCACACCAGTATGAATTTTCTGATGTCTATGTAAAGATTGCAGCCATGAAAAACTCTTTCCACACACAGAACATGAATGTGGCTTCTCCTTCATATGAACTGTCAGGTGTCTCTTCAGGTTTGATGCCTGAAGAAATATTTTCCTGCATTGATCACATGAGAACGGCTTCTCTCCAGTGTGGATCCTCATGTGACTTTTAAGGTTTACTGATTGACCGAAACTATTCCCACATTGATTGCATACATATGGCTTCTCTCCTGTATGAATTCTCATGTGACTTTCAAGGTGTGTTGATCGGCCGAATAACTTTCCACACTGATCACATGTGAACGGCTTCTCTCCAGTGTGAACTCTCATGTGACGCTCAAGATGATGTTTGGCTGTGTAGCTCTTTCCACATTGAGTGCAGGTGAAAGATTTCTTGGCTCTTCTTTTCTTTAAAAATGTCTGTTTAGTCTTTGAGCGACTCAAAGGTTTTTCTCCAGGTTTGACATGATGTTCCTCCTCCACTTCACTCAGTTCTTCACTCTCCTCCTTCACTTCACTCAGTTCTTCACTATCCTCCTCCACTTCACTCAGTTCTTCACTCTCCTCCTTCACTTCACTCAGTTCTTCACTATCCTCCTCCACTTCACTCAGTTCTTCACTCTCCTCCTTCACTTCACTCAGTTCTTCACTCTCCTCCTTCACTTCCATCAGGTCTGACATGAAAGAAAAATTTAATTTTCTAAATAATCAAAATAATTCAAAGACAGAAATATGGAGTGAGTGGAAATGATCCCAGATTTAACAGACAACTGCTATAAAATATTACAATAATTTAAGACTTTTTATACATTAATTAAACATCCCTGAAACTTTCCATGAATGAGGTACTCTGATCTTCCAGTTATTATTTTTTTTAACATTATAGGCACAAATCCCATGTTTCTGTAGTGAACTATTAAATATGTTTGATCAATGACACAATTATCTAACATGATATGAACATTAAAATACACAATACTGCCGTATTTTGACACCAACTTTTAAATGTATACATAATTATGTTAAAAACTACTAAACTCTAAACTTCTCCTGCCATTGACTTCACATGCATGTGGGACACAAGAAACACAAGATCAAGTGAATTTCACTGCGAGAAGAACACAAATGTTTGCAGTAAAGCAAGTAGATTGATTCAAAATTCAGGCAAAATTGTTACAAATTGTAAACCATATATAAAATAAATATGAAATAAAACATTGAAAACATTTAAATTTAGTTTGACCTGATGTTAACAACAAATATGAAACCTTCCCTTTAATGATCATTTGTTTTAAAAAAAAAACTTTTACAACCATTTCACAGTTGAATTGTTTGTCTAAAAGTGATGAAGTGCTTGAATGTTCTTCATGAATGTTCTTCAGCATCGTGAGTAAATGAAGAATAAACACCAACCTCTTTGTTCTTCAGGATCTTCAGTGTGTTTCATTCTGCAGGGTTCTGGATCACTCATGTTCTCACTGTCCTCTTTAATAAACTCAGTCTTTGCAGATTTCAGCTCTTCCTGATGCTCTGCTGCTCGTCTTCACTTGTAGACTGATGGGAATATTCCAGCATTTATTGGAGAATTGCAGTGGGAGGAGCTTCACTCTGACCATGTGACTACTGTAGGAGGAGCTGCACTGATGATGTGACTGCTGTGGGAGGAGCTTCACTGATGATGTGATTGCTGTGGGAGGAGCTGATCTGCCAAAATCTAAAATATATAAATATAATATACAGAGTTTGTTTGTTTTTTGCTCATGGACATCAGAATATTGTAATTTAATTTCTTCCAAATATATAATAGCAAGAAAAACAGTAGAAAGCATAAACAGAAACAAACAGGCTAGTAAGCAACAAATACCCCAAGTATGTTGACACCAATGAAATGAGCTTTAAGTGTCAATTTACAGGAGATCTGAAGACATCAGCATAATAAATGAGGTGAAAACAGGAACTATTGTCATGAAATAAAGAGTGTTTTCAGCAGATCTGATAATATTGATGAGCCTCAGACTATCAACACTCATTCAACAAGCCACTAGGGATCATCAACTGACTTTATTATGAGTGTTTGCTGTTAGAAATAGTGTCAAGATAAAAGGTTATCGTAGGGTATCCAAAAAATAAAAGTATAAAATTAGCCAAGCAAATCCAGAGTCCAGTCTCGAACATACAGTATAGCCTACACCTCAAAGTTTGAGCATTTCCATCCCAGCCTGAAATAGGCAGCCGTAGGTGTTGTATAACCAGCATTAGAGCAGTGATGTGTAAACTGAATTTGGTGTGTTACAAAGTCATAGTTTAGTCATAGTATAAAATATGCAAAAGCATATTTTATCAAACTAAGTGTTGTAGTATGACCAGTAGGAGACCATTGATGTGTGAACTGAATTTGGTCACACTACAGTGTTTAACATTGAAGTTAATGACTTTTTTTGTAGTAACACTTTTTTGGGTTTTGCACTTTGCAGACTTTCCCTCAGGACATGTCTCTCGTGCTAATAGAGATCATTTGGAAATAGCTGGCATTTGTGTTTGAACAATGTTTTGCTCAAGAGTTATTGATCCGGGAAGTTCAGATCTGTGAATAGATTGCCAACTTTACTGAACTCCATGAATGTTAACATACCAGACTGATCAAAAACAAAATCTAAAGTTAATAATATAAGGGTCAATAGCCCAACCGAAGCAAACACCCATCACCATAATGGTAACTTACAATTTGAGATTTTCTCCTTCAGTGATTCTGCTTGTTAACATCAGGTGTCTTCAATAATGCTCAATCATCACTCAATTAATCACTTAACCCATTTAATCCCACCGGTCACAATAGTGACCGTAAAAAAAGGTTTCATTTCTAAGGCTATAAAAATGTTACTGAATGATCTATCAATGCATTTCCAGCAGATATTGAAATAATAAAGGGTCTCAATGAAATATGTGCAGTGTCGCATGTTTACTGTAAATTGTCACATGACCAGAGCTGTTTACTTCCTGTTTGCGCCAAGAGAAGAGGATGGCAGCAAGAAAGCTCCCAAAGAAAAGGTTATTAAAGTATGTTAAAATAAAGATAGGACATAGATTTTTGGTACACATCATGTTTAAGGTGTCTAGTATTGATATATGCATTTGCAATTACTCAACTTTATTTAATGTGGTCATAGAACTCACAAACATGTCAACGGCAACAATAGTGACCGGTGGGATAACCCATTGTATCTACATGTAATACACATAGGCTAACTGTTCTACCTTACTTTCTGCTGCTACCTTACTTTCTACCTAATTTTACACACAGAAACACACACACAGAAACACACACACACACACGGACCCAAGGAAGACTAGCTAGCTAGCTAATTCTGCTAGCTAATTCTGCTAGCTAATTCTGCTAGCTAATTCTGCTGCTACCTAACTTCCTACCTACTGCAACTTTCCACACAAACACACACACACACACACACACTAGCTAGCTAACTAATTCTACCTAACTTTACACACACACACACACACACACACACAAACACACACACGCACAAGTGGTCTAGGAAGAAAAGCTGAAAAAAAAAAACCATCAAAATGTCCTAAATGGCCAAGATACTATCCCGTGGCCTCGAGACACTATCCCTTGGCCTCGAGACACTATCCCGTGGCCTCCAGACACTATCCCGAGGCCTCGAGACACTATCCCGTGGCCTCCAGACACTATCCCGTGGTCTCCAGACACTATCCCGTGGTCTCCAGACACTATCCCGTGGCCTCCAGACACTATCCCGAGGCCTCCAGACACTATCCCGAGGCCTCCAGACACTATCCCGAGGCCTCCAGACACTATCCCGAGGCCTCCAGACACTATCCCGAGGCCTCCAGACACTATCCCGTGGCCTCCAGACACTATCCCGTGGCCTCGAGATACTATCCCGTGGCCTCGAGATGGTATCCCGTGGCCTCCAGATACTATCCCGTGACCTCAAGACACTATCCCGAGGCCTCCAGACACTATCCCGTGGCCTCGAGACACTATCCCGTGGCCTCCAGACACTATCCCGTGGCCTCGAGACACTATCCCGTGGCCTCCAGACACTATCCCGTGGCCTCCAGACACTATCCCGTGGCCTCCAGACATTATCCCGTGGCCTCGAGATACTATCCCGTGGCCTCCAGATACTATGCCGTGGCCTCCAGACACTATCCCGTGGCCTCCAGACACTATCCCGTGGCCTCGAGATACTATCCCGTGGCCTCCAGATGGTATCCCGAGGCCTCCAGACACTATCCCGTGGCCTCCAGACACTATCCCGAGGCCTCCAGACACTATCCCGTGGCCTCAAGATACTATCCCGTGGCCTCGAGATGGTATCCCGTGGCCTCGAGATGGTATCCCGTGGCCTCGAGATACTATCCCGTGACCTCAAGATACTATCCCGAGGCCTCCAGACACTATCCCGTGGCCTCGAGACACTATCCCGTGGCCTCTAGACACTATCCCGTGGCCTCCAGACACCATCCCGTGGCCTCCAGACACCATCCCGTGGCCTCCAGACATTATCCCGTGGCCTCGAGATACTATCCCGTGGCCTCCAGATACTATCCCGTGACCTCGAGATACTATCCCGAGGCCTCCAGACGCTATCCCGTGGCCTCGAGACACTATCCCGTGGCCTCCAGACACTATCCCGTGGCCTCGAGATGGTATCCCTTTGCCTCCAGATACTATCCCGTGACCTCAAGATACTATCCCGAGGCCTCCAGACACTATCCCGTGGCCTCCAGACACTATCCCGTGGCCTCCAGACACTATCCCGTGGCCTCCAGACATTATCCCGTGGCCTCGAGATACTATCCCGTGGCCTCGAGATACTATCCCGTGGCCTCGAGATACTATCCCGTGGCCTCCAGACACTATCCCGAGGCCTCCAGACACTATCCCGTGGCCTCCAGACACTATCCCGTGGCCTCCAGACATTATCCCGTGGCCTCGAGATACTATCCCGTGGCCTCGTGATACTATCCCGTGGCCTCCAGACAGTATCCCGTGGCCTCGAGACACTATCCCGTGGCCTCCAGACACTATCCCGTGGCCTCCAGACACTATCCCCTGGCCTCCAGACACTATCCGTGGCCTCGAGACACTATCCCGTGGCCTCGAGATACTATCCCGTGACCTCAAGATACCATCTCGTGACCTCAAGATACCATCCCGTGGCCTCAAGATACTATCCCGTGGCCTCAAGATACTATCCCGTGGCCTCAAGATAGTATCTTAAGGATTTTATACACTCTTATGCACGCATGCACGCACACACACACACACACACACACAAACACACACACACACACAAAAACACACACACACACACACACACACACACACACAAAAACACACACACACACACACACACACACACACACACACACACACACACACACACACACACACACAAACACACACACACACACACAAAGACACTGCACAGGTCAAATAGACCTATATTCAGTGTGTCCAATGGTTGATACAACACAGTATCCCACCGGTCACAATTGTGACCGATCATAAAACACACTTTTTCACACACTTTTCCATGAAAATTTAAAAAAATTATGATTGATTGTTTCAAAGGGATACTAATGACACATGATTTGGATATTTTTGTTTCTGAGAAAAATTCGGGATTAAATGGGTTAATTATCTCATTAACTTTAACACTCTTGAGTGTGGACTCATATACACTCCCAGGAGTGTTGATTTAACACTGGAGTTTTTGCTGTGAAAGAGCCGTAGTTAACTGACAAGCTGAGCCATATCGCATTAATTATCGCTGGCGATCGAATTATGCGATATGGCTCAGCTTGACAGTTAACTACGGCTCTTTGTAATAAATGCCGCTCGATATATATCGTGAGATTGTTATGCGTATCTCGTCAGTAAAGCCGGTTCCTTGATTAGTAGTAAATCACCATCACCTGCTTTGAGATGGAGCGGCATTTACTACACAGCAAACACTCCAGTGTTAAATTAAGAAAGAAGTTAGAGAAGTTAATGAGATAATTAATTGATTAATTTAGTGATGATTGAGCATTATTGAAGACACCTGATGTTAACAAGCAGAATCACTGAAGGAGAAAATCTCAATAACTCTGGGTTTGGTTGACTGATTTGTACATTGTATAATCATGCCATTATTTAATAATGGCATGATTACACAATCTACATATACAGTATATTTAGTAATAATATACTGATTGGCTTCAATGTCTCCTCTCCACTAATAAGCTGGTGTGTGGTGGGCGTTCTGCTTGCCGTCGCATCATCCAGGTGGAGCTGCATATTGGTGGTGGTTGAGGAAATCCCCCCCCCCCCTTTTATATAAGCGCTATATAAATGCAACTAATTATTATTATTATTATTATTATTATTATTATTATGTCCCAAGTTACCATTAGAAGAAGTTAAGTTGGTCAGCTTGTTTCTATGGTTATGTCATGATCTCTGGTTAGATATAGTCTTATAGTCTGTTCAGATCAATGGGGACTAAATAATATATTCTAGAATGAGCAAGTAGAGTACAGTCTTAAGATACAAGTCAATCGCTTCGACTGATGAGTTTGTGATTATGAGATCCGTTTACCCGGCCGGCCGATGCGAGACTCAACATGTTTTAGGAATCCGGATGAACGAGTACAATAGCAAGTAAAGAGTTAAATACAAAATAATACAATTTAATTATTTTTTTAATTAAACTACTTGGTGATTGCTAAGGAAAAAGATGAGAAAAAAGATGGCGCCGCTGTGTTTGGCTGGCCGTCTTCCTTTGCTCTGTGTGTTATTGTGTTTGGTAATTTTGTCACATTTTGCACAGAATGTGTCACCACTGTTAGTATATGATCGCCAGACTCTTCTGAATATAAGGAATTAAGTGCTTAAACCTACAACGTGTGGCTCTAGTGGACAGTCTAAGATGCCGCCACCATTACTGTCATCCGTACCTTCGCACCTGTGGCATGTGCCCTGCTTGTTACCTGCCATAAACCGCTACAGAAAGCGCAGCAGACGGCGTGGCCGGCGTGGCCGGAGAGGCGGTAGACTTGTCAGATTAAGAAGAGCCTACCTGACTTTGACTTCGGCATCTGATCCGTGCAGTCTCACGGCGCTCTTGCGAGAGTACGACGGTTACGCTGTGAAGTGTTCCTCAGAATACTGCTGCCAGTGGCTTCAACCCATTGTTCCTGATGCTGAGTGCACACATGTTTGCCGATGGCCCGTAAGGATCTGCAAACGGCATTCCATAAAGGAGAATCTTCACCCGCTTGCACGTAACGTTATCTCCCAGCAGTCTGGCCTCAACACATTACGTGCTGCTTTGATCAACACTAGATCGCTAACTAACAAAACTTTCATTTTGAAAGATTTTTTTATTTCTCACTCTTTGGATTTTCTTTTGTTGACGGATACCTGGGTTAAACCAGGTGACAACAGTGCCTTCACAGAGCTCCTCCCACCTCGGTGCTGTTTTTTCAGCTCCCCGCGAGTGTCGGGGGACGGAGGAGGCGTGGCTACTGTTTTTAAAGACAAATTTAAATGTCGACTTTTATCTATAAATAATTATTCTTGTTTTGAGCTACAGCTATTTTTAATTGAGTTTACACGCCCTGTGTTGTGTGCTGTTGTTTATCGTCCACCTAAATACAACAAGAATTTTATTCAAGAGTTTTCCGAATTTTTAGCTGATGTTGTCCCAAAGTATGACCAACTTTTTATTTGTGGTGATTTTAACATCCATGTTTGTTGTCCGTCTGATCAGTTGGCCACTGATTTTAAACGACTTTTGTCATCTTTCCATTTACATCAATTGGTGGATCGACCCACACATCTTATTGGACACACTTTGGACCTTATTATTTCTCATGGGCTTTCTATCTCCCTTACTGAAATATCTGAGACTGCTATCTCAGATCATTTCCCCATTATTGTTGAATTTCCAGTCCCGTCTTCAATAGCCAGCAGGTCTATTGCTTCGCCATGTTATCGTCGTATTCTCACTTCTTCAACAGCTGAAGAATTTTCTGCTGCTTTTATGGATTCTGAACTCTATGCCCTTAGTGAATCTGTCTCTTCTGTTTGCCCTGATGGCCTGCTTTCATCTTTTAATTCCACCTGTTCTGAAATTTTAGATGTTATTGCTCCTTACAAACACAGATCTCCTAAGTTAAGAGCAGATCCCTGGATAAATGATGCCACCCGCACCCTTAGGCAGTGCTGTAGACAGGCAGAGCGGAGATGGAAGAAGGACAAATTACATGTGTCTTTGGAAATATTAAGGGGCTGTCTTTTTGATTATCAAAGGGCTGTAAAGGAGGCAAAATCTAAATATTTGTCAAATATCATCACTAATAGTGGGCATTGTCCAAGGATGATGTTCAATACAATTAATTCTGTCGTAAACCCACATGTTCTCTGACAGATGCCTCAGTCTCCACTTGTGAGAATTTTCTTCACTTTTTCATGAATAAAGTGGAGTCTGTCAGACAACTCACGACCAATAGTTCTGTAACTGATTCAGTTGTCGTTACAGCACATTCTGCTGTGTTTGAACAGTTTGAACCAGTCTCACTATAATTTTTTAATGAAGTAGTGCAAAAAATGAAAATTACAAATTGCCCCCTGGACTTTGTTCCAACTAAATTGTTAACCCCTTAAGTGTCACCGGCCCACCGGTGGGCCCAAAATCATTACATATTTAAAATAGTAATATCCTATAACAAACATAAACTAATCTTGACAAACTATATATCATTTGAAAGCTTACAAATTCTAGTTTTCATATTTGGTGAATGATTTTCAAAATAAATTACAGAGGAGCTGTAATTTATCAATTTGCAACAAAAATATTTTCATATTCCTAAGGCGTGTTCAGACCTTTATTTTGAAATAGCAATGAACATGAAAAATCATGAAAGAATGGTTGAAACCTCAGTTTGTTTTCATGCCAAGAGGTCAAAAGGTATCATCCATTCAATTATTTTAGAAAAAAAGATATTAAAATGTTTTTAATAACACATATGGAAATGGAGGCGCCCTTATATGGGCAGTAATGGAGTCTGGTTGTCACCTAGTGAAAATGTTTGGTACTGCGCCCAAACAAAATCTCACTGAAAGCTCATTTTTTGAGATATCAACCTAAAATTTGAAACACAACTTACTCAGATTTTTGGCTTTGATTTTCTAGCAGTTTTAGAGTCGGCCAGGTTTTAAAAATATATATTTTATATAAAATATGAATAATTAATTTTTTTACATTGTACATTTTCATACACTCAAACTTCTATAACTTTTTTTTTGTTTCACTTGCTTAATTTATTTCACTTCAACAAAAAATCTGCCAAATGTCTTCTTTAAAACAAGACCAATTTTATGTCTATACTCCAAAGCATTCTTTAATTACAACCATTTAAAGTCGAAATGTGCATTTTCATGTATATTTAAAAAAAGGGGGGTGACACTTAAAGGGTTAAAAGAGGTTTTTACCACAGTTGGGCCCTTCCTGTTGGTTTTTATTAATAAATGTCTTAGCTCAGGATCTGTCCCTGTTGTGTTCAAACATGCTGTGGTTAGGCCTTTTCTTAAAAAACCAAACCTGGATCCCTCAGTTTTGTCTAATTTCAGACCAGTTTCTCACCTACCTTTTCTCTCAAAAGTGTTAAAAAAAGTTATTTTTATACAATTACATTCGTTTTTAGAAAATAACTCTTTGTTTGAGAAATTTCAATCAGGATTTAGATCGCGACATAGCACTGAGTCTGCACTGTTAAAGGTGCACAACAATATTGCTCGGTTTGTCGATGTCAAGAGCCCTGTTGTTTTAGTGCTCCTCGATCTCACGGCTGCCTTTGATACAGTGGACCATGCAATCCTTCTGTCTCGCCTTGATCACTATGTTGGCATTAAGGGTACTGCGTTTCAGTGGTTCTCGTCATATTTGACCGACAGAACTTTTTCTGTAGTGATTGAAAACTTTTCCTCCTCTACTACTTCTCTCTCCTGCGGGGTGCCACAAGGCTCTATTCTCGGACCGGTTTTATTTTCACTCTACATGCTTATCACTGCTATGCTGATGATTTGCAAATTTATTTGCCTATGAGTCCAACAAACACTGATGCATTTGGGTCACTAATTGATTGCATTGATGACATTAAATTATGGTTAGAGCAAAATTTCCTTAATTTGAATGAAGATAAGACTGAATATATTTTATTTGGGGAGTCTGCAACCTCTGATCCTAATATGCTAATTTCAAAGCTTAGACCGACTATCAGAAATCTTGGTGTGACTTTTGATAGTAGCCTGAAATTTGATAAACAAATTGACAGTGTGGTTAAAGCTAGTTTTTTTCAGCTACGTCTACTGGCCAAGGTCAAACCATTTTTAAATCGTTCGGACCTTGAGAAAGCTATTCATGCTTTTATTAGTTCTAGACTAGATTATTGTAATGCGCTTTATGTCAGAGTCTCACAGTCATCACTCAGGCGCCTTCAGCTGGTGCAGAATGCAGCAGCCCATCTTCTAACTAACACACGTAAACATGAGCATATTACTCCAATTCTTTCTTCCCTCCACTGGCTTCCAGTTTCGTTTAGAGTTGATTTTAAGATTTTATTGTTTGTTTTTAAAGCTCTCAATGGCCTCGCACCACCGTACATAACTGAGATGTTAACTTTGCGTCAATCAAACAGGGCTCTTAGATCAACAAATCAACTTTTGCTGGAAGTCCCAAGGACAAGGTACAGACTCTTGGGTGATAGGGCTTTTTCTGTAGCTGGGCCAAGCCTCTGGAACAAGCTACCTGCTGATATACGCACAATCACTGACTTGGGCCTTTTTAAGGCTAAGCTTAAGACTTATCTATTTAGACTGGCTTTTAATTCATAGCAGTTGTTGTGGCATTTTGTGCTTTCTTGCGCCATACATTTTGTTTTTTATATTTTGTTTTACGGCATTATATATTTTGTATATATATTTTATTATATTTTGCATTATATTGTTGTCATTATATATTTTGTTTTTATTTATTTTATTTTATTTCTATTTTTCCCTGGAAAGCACTTTGGTTCACCTTGAACCTTGAGTGTTGTAAAGGGCTGTATAAATAAAGGTTGATTGATTGATTGATTGAAAAATAAACCTAAAAATTTTCAATTTAAGGCCTATTAAATGTTAAATTAAACACAATAATATATATATATATATATATATATATATATATATATATTTATTTATTTTTTTATTTTTTTTTTTAATTAATTTCTTAGTGTATGTTACTGTATGCTGAATGGCAATTACAAATTGCATCCCCAGAAATTGAAAAGTAAAAAGTTCAGACTAAACTGGTCCTGTCGGGTTGTGATGTCTAAATACTGAGACCAGCACACACAGCAGAGGGTCTGAAATCAATCTCACACTCAACAAGAAACGAGGAATATACCAAACATGAAGAGGCTGAGAAAAATCTGTAGTAAAGAATAAGAAGAGACTGAGGAAAATATTGGGCAGAAAAATCACCAGCAGAGTAAATGTGGAAACACCCCAAATATAACGATCTAGTTCTCTGGATGTGTGAGAGTGACGATCAGTACAACACAAAGCTAAACAAGATAGCGTCCATGTAAAAACTGATATAATGAACACGAAAAGATAAAAAATAAAAGATTCTGACAAAAAAATGCCACCGATAATGATAAAGAGAAAAGCCAGTATGTAGAAAGTGATGAAAAAGGGTGAGGAGAGAACCGAAGCAGTGTACGGTGGGTATTTCCCTGCGATAATTCCCTCTAGCGCCACCAGCGGGTTCAGGAGGAGACCACAAATACTTGATGACAACCATAAAGATAGAGAAACCCAATTCCAGTGCATATTTAAGACAAGGCTTAACACTATGATGGGACTGAAGATTATCTCAATAAATTCAGTGAGGAGGAGGAGTAGGATGAAGGCTGAAATTCGGAGTCCATTCTTTCTGTGATGAATTAGATTGCTGGCAGACCAAAGAAGAGCTGCTAGACCTGCACACGCACAGATGGTGATGAAGATGGACCATCTGACCCTTATCTGTAGCGGGAGTGGCAACCAGAGAAATAGATACATTTCCATATTCCAATCTGGCTTTGATCTCTTTGCTATATCCAGTTGAAAATATGTAATTAAATAAATGAGTGAAAAATGTGTATCTGCTTAAAACATGCAGAGCAACTTTCAGAAGTCACAAAACATCTTATTCCAGCTAAACATACAACTCAGAATCATTAGACTGAAATTATTAATTTATTCCAGTCTGTACACTGCAAAAATGCTTTCTTAGTTAGTATTTTTGTTTTGTTTCCAGTCCAAATATCGAAAAATTCTTACATCAAGAAGCGTTAACTAGAGAAGTAAAATGACATAAGAAATTCTATTTTGTTTTAAAGGGATACTTCACCTCTGGGAAGATGAATGTGTATTTAAAATAGGTCATTTATGTAGAAGAAATGTGAAGAAATATTTGAATTCGGAGCTTTCTAGCCTGAGAAAAGCCAGAAAATGTATTTTTGGCTTATGTGGATGAAAGACAACAACTCCCAGAATGCACTTGCTTCGCTGCCCTAGGAGGCCACGCCTACCGTTTAGAGAGCGCAGTTGAAAACAACAAGAAGGTTAGGCTACTAACTTAGTGAGTCTCCGTGACGAGTTTGCCCGTGATTTCGAGATAGCCCAAAATGTCCGGGATTCGGCTTTTGCGTTCTACAGTCGCCATTCATCATGTTTACTGTGGCGAGCAGGACGAGGCTGAGGGCCACGGGAGAACGGCGCGAGGCCGGTGGCGTCATTACTGAGACGCGCCGGTCTCGTATCTCTCACGGAGGAGCGGGAATTTTCTTAGCAATGTTAAAACGCACATCAACCATCACTTGTTTAGCGTTCATGTAAACACTACATTCAAATTCACCAATCGGAATGAATTCAGCTAGATTGAAACAAAAGGTGTGCATGTAAACAATGAATGGCGACCGCAGAACGCAAAAGCTAGATCCCGGACATTTTGAACGATCTCGCCCGCCGGACAAGTCCAGGAAAGGGAGGATGGTAACCCATTCAGCTTTCTCCTACTTCTCAGTTGTCTTCACAGAACAAGAGCCTGCTAGCTTAGCTTCCAAAGCTGACACTGTGTGTACATTCTGTGAGTGAGATTCCACCTCCTATGTGCGGGTTGAAAACATGCGGAACTACGCCATCTACTGGCTGTAGTCTTTAGCCTCTGGCCAGAAAATCCTCCGATGACGCAAAATGACTAGTCTCCAGCGCCACCGTTTTCCAGAACTGCAACCTACCTGGAGTCTCCAGAAGAGCAAAGTGTCAGGGTCTCAGAGACTTAGGTTAGGTAAAGAATCCTAAAAATGACCCCTCTTAATAAGAATCACAAGCTGAAGTGTAGTAAAATACATGAAGACTGATTTTTTATAGGCTTTATAGACAGACAGGGGTGCGTTTCCCGAAAGCATCGTTGGCCAACTATGGTCGCAAGTTCATCGCAATGTCCATTGAACTCTATTGGTAACGACGGAACTTGCGACCATAGTTGGCCAACGATGCTTTCGGGAAACGCACCCCAGATTGAGAGTGACTCTTGAAGGACCAGCACCACATCCTCTTCTACCACTATTTGAAGAATTCATAGGCTGCAGTTCTGGAAAATGGTGGCGCTGAAGACTTAAAGGTTCCTGATGGTTTCACACTTAATTCTTCACCTTAATTCTTCATTCTTTTGCAGTTAACATGTGTCTTTTCTTCTCCACCTGTTTTTGTCTGACCCTGCTGACCCAATGAGTATTTCACTGTCCAATGGTCATGCCTTAACTGCCATTTATAGTTTTGCATTAGTATTGCATTTGTCTCATGGGCATTTAATAATTTTTGACTTGTCAGGCTTAGTTAAATCTCTTTTTTGGCTTATTTTATCTGTAAAAGAAAACTTGCCTAATAATTCTGCACACCTGAAAATAAGGCGTTTTTCATTTCCAGCCTTCATGACCAATTATATATCACTTATAAATGATTAAATACAAAATTAATAGTAGTTATTAAGATTAATATGGTTTGGAATTGGCAAAATGTGCCTGGGAATAAAATATGATCAGAAAATCAACGTGCCTAATAATTCTGCACACACTGTATAATCAACAGTTTACTTTTGTTACGCATGTATTCACTAAGTACAATATAAGAGCAATAACTATCAATATTAATATTTAATTTGACCATGACTATTTTCTTCTTCTTTGTGAAACAGCTTCAGTGACGGACACTTTTCTGCAGAGACAGTCACCAGCAGAGCATGAAACCAACAATAATGAGAGAAGGTTACTTCTTCTGGGGAAGACGGGCTCTGGAAAGAGTGCAACGGGGAACACCATACTAAGAAAACATGTGTTTAATTCTGAGTGCAGCTTAAGCTCTGTAACAAAACAGTGTGAGGTTCACAGATCAGTAGTTTCAGGGAGAGAAGTGTCTGTTTTTGACACTCCTGGATTTTCAGATCTAACTTCAAAACCTGAAGATTTAGCACAAGAAATGGCAAATAGTGTTGCCCTCTGCAGTCCAGGTCCACATGCATTCCTGTATGTGGTGTCACTTAAAGAGAAAACCAAACATGAAGATGAAAATTACATTACAAATATTGAAAGAATTTATGGAAAAGAAGTAGCAAAGTACACAATCCCTATGTTCACCCACAGTGATCAGTTAGAGGGAAAGAGTGTGGAAGATCTCATCAGAGAGAATGAAACTCTTAGCAGGTTTGTTCAACAGTGTGGAGGAAGATATCACATCATGAACAATAAAGACATGAGAAAAGGAAAGCAGGCGAATGATCTACTGAAGAAGATTGACACAATGATAGAGCAGAATGGAGGAGGACACTACAGTAATCAGATGTTTCAAGATGCTCAGAGATTCAGACAAGAGGAAGAAGAGATGAGAGAGGAAGTGGAGGAAGAGAGACCGAAAGAGAATGATGGGGATGATACTAAACCTGTGCAGAAAACAAAGGAAAGCTGGATTAGGAAAGCCTGGAAGAGAGCTAAAGAATTTGTCTATCAGAAATTCAGGAGTATTTTTACTGCTGCAGCGGAAAGGTTGGATTCATTAGGTCGTAGGATTCGTGAATTTTTAAGTAAGGTGAAACTGACATGTATGACAGGAGATGGGTCTAAGGTTGTCCTTCAACTGAATAATAATCACAAACACACAGGCCAAAGTGAAAGTGAAGAAGTTTAGCAACTAATAACTGATCACAGCACATATGCTAGCCTACCTAAAAATGGCTGGTGAAAATATTTAATTATTTATTTACTAAACTTTATTTTTATTAAACCATTTAAATAAATCTGCTGCCTTCTCTATTAGGAATAATAAACAATTTGTGTTTCGTAGTTCCTCACAAAGTGTTAATCTCAACACATTCCTATATAAGCAACAAAAACCTCTTACAATAATAAAGGCTGATGGATCTAATAATGTTTATGGATGAGTGAATACAGGTCGCGATTTAATTCTACCGAACTACACTCAAGTGCTGTATTAATACTCACACAGGTCAGTTTATTAGACAAATTAATCTTGTGAGGTAATGCAGCGCTGTTTCACTTGGTCTACACTATTAGGCTATACTAAACTGCATTTGAGTGTGTTGAAAGTTACAATGTTATTCTATGTGTTAGTTTGTTGGCTATATGAGACTAGCAGTAAGTTATGTCAACATTAGAATAATATACTGATCATATTCTAAGAATATATAACACTGATTCGTTTAATGTTCATTTGCTCAGCTGTCTAATAAAGTACTAATAAAATAAAGGAGCGACATCTCTGTCAAGTCCAAGTTTGTCACGAAGCTCTAGGCATCTTGAAAACGCCACGCTGATATTGGTCCTCGTTTTAGTTCTCCAGTTGTACCAAAGTCTGCTTGCCATGATCCAAACAACAACAGCATAAGCGAGCCGCTAGCAGAGGTCTACACGGGTCCAAACATTTTGTCGAACCCGAAGAGACCCGTAATGTGTTACACAGTAAAAATGAATACGCTTTATCTACTCAATAAAATTGTAGCAACAGATTACAAGCAATATTATTAATTAAATTTAACAAATTAGAATTGAGTAATAATTAATCAAATTAATTCCTTAAAAGTTAACCATTTAAAATGAGTAAAAAAAAAAAAAAAAAAAAAAAAAGTAAACAAAAATATCTGAATAACAGACAGACGTTAAAGATGAATTAAGAACTCTATTTTTTATTGCCAACACTGAAGACACCTGATGTTAACAAGCAGAATCACTGAATCACATAATTTTAAGTCATCATTATGGTGCTCAGTGTTTTAGTTGGGCTCTTGACCCTTAAATCATTAAGTTATAACAGCCAGATGAACAAATAGAAAAGATGATCTGATGGTGTTGGTTGTGTTTTAACATAATCATTATTTCACAATCATTTGACCTGAATCACTGAACTCATATAGAGCCCAATTTCTGAGTTAGGTTTACTTTATTAATTATAGCAGCACTGTCCTTGAAATGAAATTTTTACAATGTAATCCAAAGAATTTCTTATGTTTTTATGTTTATGTTTTAAGTTTCTCATATGCAAAAAAAAATATCTATATTTTTGTTTTGTTTTGTTTTTACACACACAGCCATCAAAAATCAGCATGTGAATCTCAATAATGGTGACAATTATAAAGCATGTTACTGCGACATTGTATGGTTTGATTGTATTAGCCTGTCCAATAGAAACAGAACAACTAAGCTGATTAGTACTGCTTCTAAAGTAATTGGAGTTCAACAGATATTGCTACAGGACATTGATAAAGAATGGGTTGTTAAAAAAGCCCATTCGATAACCAACTGTCCATCACACCCATTACACAAAGAGTTTGTTATGCTCCCATCAGGCCGTAGATATAGAGCGGGAGGAGTGCTATTCTATATTTTAATGTTGAATAGTCTGCAACCATTTGCCTTTTTTAACTTGTCTACTTGTGCGTTCGTGTTTATGTGATGTGTGGCACCTGTGCAAAACTAATTTCCTAAGGGATAAATAAACTAAACTGTTGCAGTGCATTCTGGGTGCCACCAATCAAAACTCATTCATGGCTCCCCATCATGCATTGCTGCATGAATAAATAATGAGCTTATGTTCAGAGTTGATCTGTTTGTCACCATTGTTTCATACACTAATTTTTTATGTCTGTGTGTGCCTACAATTTTTTTTTTGAATTTTTTTATTTTTATTATTGATTTTATCATTTATTGGGTTACAAGAAAAAAATGTATACAGAAAAACTACTGTATTATTTATAGTTTTTTTTCTGTTTTCTTAAAGTACATACAAACATGTATAAATACAAAATAATGGTGATAATGTGTGAAATCTCCAACAGATGATGCAGAGAGACAGTTGGCATCATTGCTCACTGTAAAAAAAATTATAAATTAATTAAATAAAAAGAGTCAAATAGAATATGTTTTTCTGTAAACATGTAATGAAACTTTTATGATAATGTTAAATGACGTTTTCTCCAAAGAGCAGAACTTGTATTTATACTACATTCAAAATAAAGCAGAATATAACAAAGTCTAAAATCAGGGCCCATATGTGTAAATTTTTAGTCTTAAGTGCATCAAAATTCTAAGAATAATAATAATCAATTTTATTTATAGTAAAACCCAAAGTGTGACTAGAATGACGTGATTTTACTCTTTTTCCTAAACTTCAGAATAAGTTTGATTCATAAATGTTAAGACTAGGTCTCACCTCCTAAATTATTTAAGAGTGCTGGAGAGGTTTCCTAACCTAGATAGGAGAAACAACAACACAGTTTCCATCAAAGATATAATAATATTGGGGTTATATATATATATATATATATATATATATATATATATATATATATATATATATATATATATATATATATATATTTATTATGATATGATGACAGGGATTTGATAAAACAAAACAGGCTTGATCGTAAGGTTTTCTGGTAACACTTTATAATAAGGTTAATTAGTTACCATTAGTTTATGTATTAACTAACATGAACTAACAATGAGCAATACATGTGTTACTGTATTTATTTATCTTTGTTAATGTTGGTTAATAACAGCTGTTCATTGTTCATGTTTTAACTTATGTTAACAAATACAACATTTGAATTGAATAACATATTAGTAAATGTTGCAATTAACATAAACTAAGATTAATAAATGCTGAAGAAGTATTGTTCATTCTTAGATCATGTTAACTAATGATCCTTATTATATTGTAAAGTGTTACCGGTATTATTTTTCTGACTGACCTTGTAAGAAATGTAATAACTTCTCCCACTCCACAAATGAATGCTCTAATTACAAAACTGAAAGTAATGACGGCATGTTTTGTCGACTGGAAGAAATCATCAGTGCATCAGTGATGACTTGAGCTCTTCAGTCCACAGTTAGCAGGGTCTGAATCACACTGAGACACTGACCACACATACACTAGTGGCCATTTTGTTTTTAATGACCTTACAAGTTCGCTTTATCCATCAAAATATGAAGAAAATTTATAAATATATTTTTAAATATTTTAAAATATGAAGGAAGAATAAACCACTAAACTTAGTGAAGGTATTCATCTGACAAATTTATTTAGCAAAATAAAGGCGAACTACAGCTTCATGAAGAACAAAAAAAGCTCACAGGAAAAATAATAAACTGACAACAGCATCAGTTATTAATATTGGCCTGGTTCTCTCTCATTTTTTGCATGTGTCCATAATTTCTTTGTATGATTTGGCATGTTTCATTGCATTATCATCACAAATAAAACAATTGAATCCAAACACAACTATGCAATATGATTGCAAAATCTTGAACTCGTTTTTAAAAGTATTTGGATAAAGGGTGAAGATATGAGTTTCATCACTTCTGGCCTCTACTGAAAAGGATTCCACGGCATCGATACTAATTCATGATAATTTTGCACAATGCAAAGCAATTTTTTAAAATGAATTTAAATATTAAAGTTTCAGTGTCTTAAATGATTGTAAGACCAGTGATCATTGTAGTCCTCAGTTCACAGCACTTCTAACAATCAGTCCTAGACTTTACTGAAGCTGCTTTTAGCTTCTCTATAAAAGTCTCCGACTCCTAGACAAGTCACACTGTTTACTAAGAATTTTCTGACACTTAAAGCCGGGTGTACACTGTGTGATTTTTGCATATTTTACAAATCCCAAAAGATTCCTCTGATCCTGGGCTAAAATCTGAAGTCTTTGATCGTTAGTTTAACGTGTTCACCGACAGCCGATTAATGACCGTTACGATCACATTTGACCTCAGACGAATTTCTGTCAGTGTCAGAAGATCTCAGTCCTGCATTGACTTCTACTACGACAACCGCCACACATTCTCTTCGTTTTTCAAGACAAGCCGTGACCAATATTAACGTAAGAGATTTCTTGACACCGAACGGGTCATTGATTGATGTAAAAGTTTTTGCGTGTCCGTTTTTAGTGCGTCTTGACGGTCGTACAGTCTGACATTAATGAGCACTGAGATCTTACAGTGTGACATGACTTACAACGAGGATCATGATCCTACAGTCTGACGAGTGAGCACTAAGCTTAAGTCAAACCTTAAGACTATTCTTGAGAGCATTTCTGAGAAGTTTTACACATATCAACACGGGTCCACAAAAGCACAAACTACTGAGAAAACAATCCAGAACTGAATCCAGGAACAACACTGAACACGAACAAACAAAACAATTCAGACGAAAGACTCATTATTTAACAAACATTTAAGCAACATATTGCACTGTTTGTAACAGGATACAGGAACTCATGAAAAGACTAAATCCTGAACAATACTGTCTTGTTGTTCATCAGTTGGCCAATCTCATGAAGACAAAGTTCATGATGTGTCTTGAAGATCTCACTGTGTCGAGTCCCTAAAACACAATGAGTTTCATCTGCTGTTAAACATGTGATTATGGTAATAGTGTGAACATAAATGCGAAGCATAAAATAATATGCTTGTGGCCATCAGATCATTCATTAAAATCTCATTTTATTCAATAAAAACAGACTGGTTATCTTGCTTTATGAGGAATGATGAAGAATTTCTAAAACTATTTAGATCATAATGATGAAGAAATAACTTACATCTTGTTTTAGTTTGAGCTGCATGTGTCTGCTTTCCTCTCTTATCTTCAGCGTATCTGAGGTCTACTGGAATATAAATTACACTGATTTTAGAAATAATAGAACAGGATTTACTAAAGCAAATGAGTAGCATTATGTATTAATTTTCTTTTTATGCTTTAATAAAGCAAATGCATTAGATATTTATTCATAAAATGAGATCATAATCAACAGTAAGAGGAGCAAACAACACCAGAGTTAACATAAGTAGAGAAGGTAAATTAGACTTCTAAAAGAAGGTAAATGTTTGCTTGATATTAAAGGATTAGTTCACTTCAGAATTAATATTTCCTGATAATTTACTCTCCCCCACGTCATCCAAGATGTCCATGTCTTTCTTTCTTCAGTGGAAAATAAATGAAGGTTTTTGAGGAAAACATTCCAGGATGTTTCTCCAGATGCGATCTGGGAAAACCATATTAAAGCTGGTTTCAAGCCCATTCCAAATTTGTTTTTATTTTTCATCCTTTGTCTGTAACAAAAGTTATGGTTATCTGAATGGTCGGCTGATCGCTATGATTTTCAGGAACGGTATTTTGAGAAAAACAGGTTTAATTAACTGTCACGTCCTGCTAGCGGGACGACTGGCGCTCTTTTATTATTGCCTTTTTTTCATATCACATATTTTAGTAATCATCATAGATTAGGTATCATTCGAAAGCTTACGAACTCAATTCATCTTGTGAAAACTGTTTTGAAATTGGACGATTGAGAGGCGACCAAGATCTTTTAAGCGAGTAGCAACTTCAGACTCCGTTGTTCTCGTGCTCCGCATCACACGATAACGTTGGATAAAAAAAAACGTTTAAAAAAACTTGAGTGCCGTTGTAGTTTACACAGAACAAGCGGGACCTTTATTCTGTTATGTGGTTTATTTTGATAGGTGAAATGTCTTTGTAGTGTTAAGAGAAGGAGAGAAGGAGAGCTGTATTGGCGATTTTTTTTTTTTTTTTTTGCACCTCCTTTCCACTGGGCGATTTCTTAAAGCTGTAGTCTACGATGTTGAAAATCGGTCGAGAATGCCTGAGACGGTTGGGAAGTTTTAAAAAACTCATCCCGCCCCTCCACACACACACCCCTCCCCTCTGTGCTACCTGATCCCTCCCACCGGGAAACGACCTGAACAACGTCACTCAGTCAAGCTGTGATCACCGGTAGTAAACATCCTCTCTCACAGCTGAAAGCAGTGAACACATAAAGCCTTGAAGGAATGAACACTTACAATTTTGACTGATTGACGTCATTTACTTTCACAACATTGCTTAGTCGCTTCAATCTAATGACCTCGCTAATGACACATCATATGTAAAGTTGACTTTCGACACTTGAACTTAGTTGCTTCATCAACAATTCAATGTCACCATTGTCCTAACAAAATAGCTCAGAGGCACACGTTTGAGTTCACGCCCACGCAAGATTAGCAACACATGCAATGTTCTAACAGAAACCCGCTAGGCCTACTGAAATATATTCAAGCACTTCAAGAAATATAATTACTTTGACCCGTGATAGGCGATGCTGAACGGCTAACAGTCCAATGCCGACCGGCAGCATGAGCATGTTGTCAGACTGATAAAAAACTATTTATGTAACACCTCACACCATAAAAGTATAAATAAATGCTTACCTGCTCAACAAAAAGTCAGCCGTGAGTGTAGGGGCAAGCAGGGCCGCTTGCTGCTGTCGGTTTGTTTTTTCTCCATTGCTGAGCTGATGCTACTTTGCTAGCTACCATAGACTGTCAGCGCGAAATTTCATATCGCAGGAGGGGGGCGGGGCGGGGCGGGGTGGAGACGCGAGCGCCACGTGGAGTTTCAAGTGGAGCAGGGGATTGGATGAGAGCAGTTGACCAATGTAAGCTGTCCGGCCGGACAGCTTACATTGGTCAACTTCTCTGCAGCTGTACACCCAATAGAGTGAATGGATTTTTTTCATTCTTTTTTCTCTTCATATTGTTAGGATTGTACTGTAGAACCATAACCAGCATCTGAACGAGGTTATTAATAATGAACAATCTTTGAAATCGTAGACCATAGCTTTAAAGAGCAAGACGAGAAAGTCTTTTCAGCTTGCTACTATAAATCGCTATTTTTCTGCACTAAACTAGTGAATTTTCCCAAGATATATTCAGAGATGATAAACAAGATGTTATAGAATAATAATTTAATGAAAACACAATTTTGACAAAAAAACCTGACATTCAACCTATTTTTAGACTTTACTGAAAACATACCAGCGTGACATCTGACGGGCTTTCCCAGATCGCATCACATAGTGTCTTCAATGGGGACTTTAAAGTCTCGACACGATCCCAGCCGAGTAATAAGAGTCTTATCTAGACAAACCAGTGGCCATTTTATAACAAAAATAAACATTTATATACTTTTTAACCACAAATGCTTGTCGTGCACTAGCTGTGATGCGCCACACATTACGTAATCACGTTGAAAGGTCACGTGTGACGAAGGCGGAAGAACAGACCCAGTATTTACAAAGCCAATGTGCAAAGACTAAGTCAAACGCCATTTACAAATCAATAAAGATATAAAAGATAAAACAACGATGTTGGGCTATTTTGAAGTTGGAGGAGAAAATGAGGAGGAGTTTTTCACCCTTTCCTACATTTATGAACCGGATCACGCGTAACCTTTCAATGGCCGATGGTTTGTCTAGATAAGACTCTTATTACTCAGCTGGGATCGTGTCGAGACTTTGAAGTCACTATATGGAGAAACATCCTGAAATGTTTTCCTCAATTTCTTTTTGACTGAAGAAAGAAAGACATGAACATCTTGGATGACGTGGGGGAGAGCAAATTATCAGGACATTTTAATTCTGAAGTGAACTAATCCTTTAAGAATGAAGCGTTATTAATGCCTTAACAATAGCAGAAAATCAAAGAAGGGCAGAAGTAGTGAGAGCTCACCTCATCATCATCATCATCCTCATGCAGCTGAAACACTGAGAAACACAGTATTTAGGTGCTGAAGTGTTGAATAGCGCTGATAGAGATGTGCAGGTTCTGCTCTGTGTGAACACAACTGACAGTAAATGATGACTTTATGCAACAAATATAAAAATCCTAAGTATCAATATCACAGTTTAATATAAACAATCAACATTTCTTTACCTGACTGCCACTGATCCAGTGCCATATATCATCTGGATGCAGATGTTCATGTCCAGCTGTTCTGCTGTATTAGTGTTTTATCCTGTTCTTGAGTTATTCATCTGGAGAACAGCAGTGATGAGCTGATATCAGCGGTTTAGTTAAAGGGGTGGTTCAGGATTTTGGACATTGGACATTTGGACTAACTTGGAAATGAGGTCCGATGTCCAAAATCCTGAACCACCCCTTTAAACGTGCAGACGCTTCTCTTGCTGCTCTGTCCTTTTCTTCAATCTCTGAATCCTCTCTTTTGCTCGTCACGGTTTATATTCTTCTCTCCTGTGTGTGCTTTCTCACTCTCACTCTCAGTTTAGTCCTCTTGTTGTTTTCTGTCCTCTTCGTCTCGGTCTCATCAGCTCCACTGATGAATGATGCGGAACTGCTATAGTTTTCTCTTCTGTCTCACTTCAACAATGAGAAGAGCATGTAGACCAGAAGTGAAGATATCTCTGTCATTAACTCATCAGGTTTTCATGGAAAGAAAGAATCCAGAGAGTATCAACTACAGACACAGGTCTCTTTTTGTCTCTCCTCTCTCTGATACGCTGCTCTGATTCTCTCCTCTGTCTCCATCATCATTCTCTGTCTCTCCTCTTGTTTTCTCTGATACTCTGCTCTGATTCTCTCCTCTGTCTCCATCATTCTCTGTCTCTTCTCTTGTTTTCTCTGATACGCTGCTCTGAATCTTTCCTCTGTCTCAATCTCCTCTTGTAGTTTTCTCTCCTCTTCCTCTCTCTCTCTGCTCTTCTTCCTCTTGCCTGAATCTCCGAGCATCTTCAAACATCTGATTACTGTAGTGTCCTCCTCCATTCTGCTCTATCATTGTGTCAATCTTCTTCAGTAGATCATTCACCTGATCTCTGTTATTCACATCTCTATTGTTGAAGACGTGAAATCTGCCTCCACACTGCTGAACTAGATCTCTTAATCTACAGTTCTTCTCAACGAGTTCCTCTACAGACACTCCTTCCAGCAGATCTCCATGAGTGAAGAGAATGATGGAGTATTTTAACACTTCTTCACCAAACAACATCTCAATCATCTGAGGAATCTGCTGCTCATGTTCAGTGAATCTCATATTCACAGGAAACATAATGATAAAAGCGTGAGGTCCAGGTCTGGATATATAAACACTTCTCATGATCTCCATCATTAACTTTTCATGTTTCATGTGTGTGTCAAAGAATGGAGGAGTATCAACTACAGACACAGATCTGCCTGAAACAGTGGCGTGAGCATCTGAACATTCACAGGTTACTGAACTAGTACTCATCACAGATCTGAACTTTCTCTGTCCCAGTATTGTGTTTCCAGCTGCACTCTTCTCAACACCAGATTTACCCAGAAGAACAATCCGTCTGGATGAGAGACTGGAGACTGGAGTGTCTGGATTAATGTCTTTTGGTATTTTCCTCATCAGTGGATTCGGCTTCAGTGTCTCTGCTACTTTTCCTTCTACACAATACATAAAGAAATAAAATAAAATGAACACACAAACAAATATATTTATTAAAATGTGTCCAAAATATTTAGTTAATATTGGAATTAAAGACTCACCTTGTATGTCAAAGTAAGTCTTAAGTATTTTTATAAGCAGCATTTGAACTTGTTCAGTGTGTCCTCTATTCTTGTTGTTGAACACATGACATCTCTGATCATATTTCTGAACGAGTTTCTTCAGTGGTTCAGTGTTATTAATGAACTCTTTTAATGTCATGTTTTCCTCCTCCAGTTCGTCTCCTCTGGTGAAGAGAATCCAGGTTTTCTTCAAGCGCTCTTCTCCTAACAGCTTCAAGTTCAAGTTCAAGTTACTTTATTTATACCCGAAGGTAGATTTTGTTTGCAGTAGAGTCACACATCATCACATTACCACACATCATCAAAAATCATCAAAAAAGTTCTTATCGGTCCAAAAATAAAATAATACATAAGAATATGTAAAAAATTGTATGTTAAATACAAGTATAAAAGATTTAAATACATAGGTAAAAATGTGTTTGCAGTAGACACGTATAAAACCAAAGGAATAAAATGATACATATTGTATATTACAAGAAAACAGAATGAACACTTGTGCAAAATATAGCTATAACTTATTCTTATTCTTCAATGTGATGGCTGCAGGAACAAAACTATTCTTGTGTCTTTTTGTTTTACACCTGGGGATAATAAACCTACGCCCGGAGGGTAGAAGCTGGAATTCTGTGTGCAGTGAATGAGAACTGTCATTTAAAATTGAGCTAGTTATGCGCTGTACCTGTTTTGTGTATAAGGTCTCCACGTTAGGCTGTTGCTCACCAATCAGCCTGCTAGACCACTTTACTATTTGATTGAGTGAGTTTTTATTTTTCAAAGTGAGATTCCCAAACCAGGCTGCTAGTGCAAAAGATAAAACTGACTCAATAAAAGCGTGATAGAATAGGGTCATGATGGATTTATCAACCTGGAATTTACTCAATTTCCTCAAACAAAACAGGCGCTGGTGTCCTTTTTTACATACCACTTCACAGTTAGTTCCAAATGTGAGTTTGGAGTCAATTATCATTCCCAGGTATTTATATGAATCGACACATTCAACAGTTTGACCACTGATTGATGTAAGTTCTTGTGTTTGTTTATATTTTTTTTTTCCTAAAATCAATGAGCATGTCATTTGTTTTGACTACATTTAGTTGAAGGTGAGACGCCTCACACCATTCAACAAAGTCATTGATGACTGGGCCATGACCTGTTTCACTGTCTTGGAGCAGGCTGACAATTACGGAGTCATCTGCGTATTTAATTATAGTCCTGTTTTCCCACCTGCTCTGGCACATATTTGTGTACAGGATAAAAAGCAAAGGTGAGAGTACACATCCTTGTGGAGAGCCTGTTGATGAACAGACTTTTTCAGAAAGATTGCCATTCACTCTCACTCTTTGCGTCCTGTTTGTTAAAAAGTTGAGGATCCAGCCTACCAGGTTATTGCTTAAATCAAACTGTTCTAGCAGCCTTGTGGTTAGAATATGAGGTTGAATTGTATTAAAAGCTGAGGAGAAGTCAATAAATAAAAGTCTGGCATGTGAGCCATTGTTATCTAAATGCTTAAAAAGTAAATTAAGTAAAGTGACTGTGGCATCTTCCACCCAAAGAGACCCGTAATGTGTTACACAGTAAAAATTAATATGCTATATCTACTCAATAAAATTGTGGCAACAGATTACAAGCAATATTATTAATTAAATTTAACAAATTAGAATTGAGTAATAATTAATCAAATTAATTCCTTAAAAGTTAACCATTTAAAATGAGTAAAATTTACAAAAAAAAAAAAGTAAACAAAAATATCTGAATAACAGACAGACGTTAAAGATGAATTAAGATCTCTATTTTTTATAGCCAACACTGAAGACACCTGATGTTAACAAGCAGAATCACTGAATCACATAATTTTAAGTCGTCATTATGGTGCTCAGTGTTTTAGTTGGGCTCTTGACCCTTAAATCATTAAGTTATAACAGCCAGATGAACAAATAGAAAAGATGATCTGATGGTGTTGGTTGTGTTTAACGTAATCATTATTTCACAATCATTTGACCTTAATCACTGAACTCATATAGAGCCCAATTTCTGAGTTAGGTTTACTTTATTAATTATAGCAGCACTGTCCTTGAAATGAAATTTTTACAATGTAATCCAAAGAATTTCTTATGTTTTTATGTTTATGTTTTATGTTATGTTTTAAGTTTCTCAAATGCAAAAAAAAATATATTTTTTTTTTTTGTTTTGTTTTGTTTTTACACACACAGCCATCAAGAATCAGCATGTGAATCTCAATAATGGTGACAATTATAAAGCATGTTACTGCGACATTGTATGGTTTGATTGTATTAGCCTGTCCAATAGAAACAGAACAACTAAGCTGATTAGTACTGCTTCTAAAGTAATTGGAGTTCAACAGATATTGCTACAGGACATTGATAAAGAACGGGTTGTTAAAAAAGCCCATTCGATAACCAACTGTCCATCACACCCATTACACAAAAAGTTTGTTATGCTCCCATCAGGCCGTAGATATAGAGCGGGAGGAGTGCTATTCAATATTTTAATGTTGAATAGTCTGCAACCATTTGCCTTTTTTAACTTGTCTACTTGTGCGTTCGTGTTTATGTGATGTGTGGCACCTGTGCAAAACTAATTTCCTAAGGGATAAATAAACTAAACTGAACTGAACTGTTGCAGTGCATTCTGGTTGCCACCAATCAAAACTCATTCATGGCTCCCCATCATGCATTGCTGCATGAATAAATAATGAGCTTATGTTCAGAGTTGATCTGTTTGTCACCATTGTTTCATACACTAATTTTTTATGTCTGTGTGTGCCTACACATTTTTTTTTTTTTTTTTTTTTATTATTGATTTTATCATTTATTGGGTTACAAGAAAAAAAATGTATACAGAAAAACTACTGTATTATTTATAGTTTTTTTTCTGTTTTCTTAAAGTACATACAAACATGTATAAATACAAAATAATGGTGATAATGTGTGAAATCTCCAACAGATGATGCAGAGAGACAGTTGGCATCATTGCTCACTGTAAAAAAATTAATTAATTAAATAAAAACAGTCAAATAGAATATGTTTTTCTGTAAACATGTAATGAAACTTTTATGATAATGTTAAATGACGTTTTCTCCAAAGAGCAGAACTTGTATTTATACTACATTCAAAATAAAGCAGAATATAACAAAGTCTAAAATCAGGGCACATATGTGTAAAATTTTAGTCTTAAGTGCGTCAAAATTCTAAGAATAATAATAATCAATTTTATTTATAGTAAAACCCAAAGTGTGACTAGAATGACGTGATTTTACTCTTTTTCCTAAACTTCAGAATAAGTTTGATTCATAAATGTTAAGACTAGGTCTCACCTCCTAAATTATTTAAGAGTGCTGGAGAGGTTTCCTAACCTAGATAGGAGAAACAACACAGTTTCCATCAAAGATATAATAATATTGGGGTTATATATATATATATATATTTTGATGACAGGGATTTGATCAAATAAAACAGGCTTGATCGTAAGGTTTTCTGGTAACACTTTATAATAAGGTTAATTAGTTACCATTAGTTTATGTATTAACTAACATGAACTAACAATGAGCAATACATGCGTTACAGTATTTATTAATCTTTGTTAATGTTGGTTAATAACAGCTGTTCATTGTTCATGTTAGTTCACAGTGCATTAACTTATGTTAACAAATACAACATTTGAATTGAATAACATATTAGTAAATGTTGAAATTAACATAAACTAAGATTAATAAATGCTGAAGAAGTATTGTTCATTCTTAGATCATGTTAACTAATGATCCTTATTATATTGTAAAGTGTTACCGGTATTATTTTTCTGACTGACCTTGTAAGAAATGTAATAACTTCTCCCACTCCACAAATGAATGCTCTAATTACAAAACTGAAAGTAATGACGGCATGTTTTGTCGACTGGAAGAAATCATCAGTGCATCAGTGATGACTTGAGCTCTTCAGTCCACAGTTAGCAGGGTCTGAATCACACTGAGACACTGACCACACATACACTAGTGGCCATTTTGTTTTTAATGACCTTACAAGTTCGCTTTATCCATCAAAATATGAAGAAAATTTATAAATATATTTTTAAATATTTTAAAATATGAAGGAAGAATAAACCACTAAACTTAGTGAAGGTATTCATCTGACAAATTTATTTAGCAAAATAAAGGCGAACTACAGCTTCATGAAGAACAAAAAAAGCTCACAGGAAAAATAATAAACTGACAACAGCATCAGTTATTAATATTAGCCTGGTTCTCTCTCGTTTTTTGCATGTGTCCATAATTTCTTTGTATGATTTGGCATGTTTCATTGGATTCAATTGTTTTATTTGTGATGATAATGCAAACACAACTATGCAATATGATTGCAAAATCTTGAACTCGTTTTTAAAAGTATTTGGATAAAGGGTGAAGATATGAGTTTCATCACTTCTGGCCTCTACTGAAAAGGATTCCACGGCATCGATACTAATTCATGATAATTTTGCACAATGCAAAGCAATTTTTTTTAAATGAATTTAAATATTAAAGTTTCATTGTCTTAAATGATTGTAAGACCAGTGATCATTGTAGTCCTCAGTTCACAGCACTTCTAACAATCAGTCCTAGACTTTACTGAAGCTGCTTTTAGCTTCTCTATAAAAGTCTCCGACTCCTAGACAAGTCACATTTTTTACTAAGAATTTTCTAACACTTAAACCCGAGTGCACACTGTGTGATTTTTGCATATTTTACAAATTTTGCAAATCCTTAAAGATTCCTCTGATCCTGGGCTAAAATATGAAGTCACATTTGACCTCAGATGAATTTCTGTCAGTGTCAGCAGATTTGACTCTCAGTCCTGCAGTGACTTCTGCTACGACGACCGCCACATTCTCTTCGTTTTTCAAGACAAGTCATGACCAATATTAACGTTAGAGATTTCTTGACGCCGAACGGGTCATTGATTGATGTAAAAAAATTTGCGTGTCCGTTTTTAGCGCGTCTTGACTGTCATACAGTCTGACATGAATGACCACACTGAGATCTTACAGTGTGACATGACTTACAGCGAGGATCATGATCCTTCAGTCTGACGAGCAACAATCGTAAAGGACTACAATAAATCACACAGTGTGCACCGACCGGCTTAAGTCAAACCTTTAGACTATTCTTAAGAGCATTTCTGAGACGTTTTATACATATGATCAACAGTAGGTCTACAAAAGCACAAACTACTGAGAAAACAATCAAGAACTGAATCCAGGAACAACAACTTAAACACGAACAAACAAAACAATTCAGTGAAAGACTTATTATTAAACACATTTAAGTGAAAGAAATGACTGCACTGTTAGTAACGGGATACAGAAACTCTCACGAAAAGACTAAATCCTGAACAATACTGTCTTGGTGTTTATTAGTTTGTCAATCTCATGAAGACAAAGTTCATGATGTGTCTTGAAGATCTCACTGTGTCGAGTCCCTAAAACACAATGAGTTTCATCTGCTGTTAAACATGTGATTATGGTAATAGTGTGAACATATACATGTTAAGCTTGTGGCCATCAGATCATTCATTAAAATCTCACTTTATTCATTAAAGGGGTCATGACATGAGAAACCAAATTTGCCTTGATCTTTTGGTATATAAGAGGTCTTTGTACCATTAAAACGTCCTGCAAGTTTCATAGCTTAAGACGTCCTCCCCATTATAAATGAATCATTTATTTAATCAAGCTCTAAATACAGGCTCGTTCTGGATCCATGGTATGAAGTGACGTCACGGTACGAAGTGACGTAGCAGTCGTTTGCATATGACTGCCTCCAGCGTAGACAACTACGCTTCAAGCGCAAGATAACTAGGCCTCATTTCATCATCGCATCTAGAGGTCGACCGATTCATCGGTTTTGCCGATTAATCGGCACCGATAGTTCGGCTAAAATACAAACCGATAGTTTTTCCTGGTTGCGTCCGCTGCTGGAGCGGCTGAGGAGCGCGCGCTGTCATTCATTACAGTAAGAAAGAGCTGAGAAGGGTCTGCTGGCATCATGCAGTACAAGAGCGGCCTCTAGAGGTGTAATACAAACTATCACTGATGCCTCGTGTTGTTTATTTCGACACGTGATGCTGCGTGCTGCACTGCACTTGAGAGCACACGCTGCGTGGAGAGCGCTGACATCAGATGCGCGTTTAAACCACCGACAGCTAAAAGTTAGCCTATGTATACAGTACATTTTGTCATATCATTATAAAGTGATTAATTTGTTGACTAAATGCTGCATTAGTAGAGAAAGAACAGCACAACAGTATGTTTTGTTTGCCTTCAAGGCTGAGAGGACGCTAACATAAGTAGGCTAGTACCTCAAGCAGTTAAAGCACTGACAAAAATAAACGTAAGTCCGACCCGAATGTTTAATGTCACAATTGTTACCATCTATTTGCATTAGTTTATATCCAGCTGGTTACTTTTATGCATTAAATATGCAGAGAAGTTGCATATTTAAAGCTAGAGACGTAAGATAGCAAACTGATATACAGCCGACAGAAACATATAAACAAATCAGAAAAGCATTCGATTTCGGTTATTTTTTTATCATCACTTTAATACCTATTTTGTTATTTTGATTAGATAATCATCAAGTGTTTATAAAATAGATGCAAAAGTGTGAGACTATACATGTAATATTTATGTCATTTCAATGCTCTGGCGTTGTAGATATTTAAAGTTGGCCATCTTTAAGCATGACTGTTTGGATTAATATGAAATGATAACACTTACAATAAAATTCCATATGTAACATTAACTAAGGTTAATAACTGCTGTATAAGTATTGTTAATTTTTTGTTAATTAACATGTACTAATACATTTTTAAATTAAGGTTTTTATTTGTTAACCATAGTTAATGAACTATCAAACTAACATGAATGATCAAGGTGCAATTGTATTGCTCAAACATTATACTGATCAAATTTTGTTACTTTTTTACTCATTAAGTTGGCTTGAAAAAGAACAGTTAAATCTGCACGTTTTGACAAGGGGGCGTTAACAATTGATGCATAGGCACTGACGTTAGCCAATCATGACAGTGGGTGTACACAGAACTCTTAAAGGGGAAACACCCCCAAAACTGGACTGTTTGAATCAGAGCATGAGAAACAGGGTGGGAAAAGGTCATAAATCACTCAATTTTCAACGTTTTTTGTCCAAAAAACTATAGTAATACTATAACTGCACCTAAGGGAACATAATAAAAGAAAAGAAAAAAAAACATGTCATGACCCCTTTAAAAACAGACTGGTTATGTTGCTTTAACTATAAGGAATGATGAAGAATTCCTAAGAATGTCTTACTTAAAAAGATCATAATGATAAAGAAATAACTCACATCTGGTTTTCGTTTGAGCCGCATGTGTCTGCTTTCCTCTCTGGTCTACAGCGAATCTGGGGTCTACTGGAATATAAATTACACTGATTTTAGAACTAATCGAGCAGGATTTACTAAAGCAAATGAGTAGCATTATGCATTATGTATTAATGTTCTTTCTATGCTTTAATAAAGCAAATGCATTAGATATTTAATCATAAAATGAGATCTTTTTTTTTTTAATATTGCCTGTGTTTAAATTCACTGGCTTCAGCAGCAGATCTATAAATACACATATAGAATAATCACTTACTTTAATGTCCTGTGTTTACTTCTGCATGATGGCTTTTTATCATTCTTTTGTGAATGCAGGTCAGTTCAGGACCATGACCAGTTTACACTGAAATCTGAAATTGGCCACTTAAAAAAAAAAGAAAAAAATAAACAAAAGAGAACAGTTACAAAAAAAAAGAAATACAAAAATTGGGATCTGAGCAATAAATCAGAATTGAGCATTAAGGCTCGAAGTGCGAATGAAGATGTTTTGACTCAATCATTTACAAGATATGAATATCAACACATACATTTTCACTAGTTAAAATACTATACTCCCTGATATCAGAAATTGTTTTTTACTAGTAACAATTTATACTAAATACATAAAATACTAGCTATTTTCGATATCAGGAATTACATTTCCACTAGTAAAAACATGATTTTTTTACATTAACAATGACGACATCTCTTGCAGAAATTAGAATTATTGGTATCAAGTAAAATCTAGTACAAAACTAGTACAATTCTTGATATCTGTAGTTGTATTGCCACTAGTTAAATGTTACCAAAGGCTGCCATTCAAATTGTTGATATCAAGAATTGATTTCTTATTAGTAAATGCAGCATTATGTATTAATGTTCTTTTTATGCTTTAATAAAGCAAATGCATTAGATATTTAATCATAAAATGAGATCATAATCAACAGTAAGAGAAGCAAAAGGCACCAGAGTTAAATAACTGTAACGACTGCGAGGATGAACCAAACACAGACTAATCTTCTTCCAATTCAACCTTTCCGCTTCTTGCCGAATGAGGGGGGAAGATTTGTTCAGAACGTCTCATATCATCATCAATCTTGCCATCGGGCGCCACCATTCTGGCTATTTAAAAGAGCCCCCCAGCACTAACGAAATAACTGGTCAATGCTAGCTTTGTTGCCGAATACTGATTGGTTAAGAGAATGACCGAGAACAAGGTCCCATGAGAAATTGAACAAAACAGCTTTCAGCAGGAACTATCCATGACCTCAGATTGGAATGTCTTTACTGTCAAAAACTTTACACACCAAGAGACTTTACATACATAAAACTCATCCCAGAACAATTCTTGACTGACCTATAATCAACTACATAATTCTTTGTTGTCTACAACCTATGTGTCTATACTTTTAATACTTTATATATATGTGTGTTTAGATCCCATACAAGTCAGGAAAATTGTTAGATATTAGATGTGTGAATGAAAGTGTGTACTGTTTCATATCAATGCTATCTTACGAACACAACTAGCAAGATGGCTGGAATTAAATCTGTGTAAAATGTGTCATATTCTGATAATTAGAAATCATGCCTAAACTGTTGCATCTGGTCTCTAATTAAAGCTAGAGAACCGACACCCCCAGGGAAGACATGATTTACGACTTTGAAAACAAAGCAGCAGTCAGAACTTCCATTTGTAGGAGTAACAAACCTCTTTTTGTTTTAAAAAAAACCCTTTAAAAACCCAGCTCAGAGCGTTAGTTAAGTTGGGCAGAAGTTGAGCAGAACAAAGACGGAGACAGAAGACGATAGTAACCATGTAGACCGCAGAGACAAAGAACCCAAATTAAGATCAGAAGAACGGGTTCAACAGCTTTATTCAAGCCATCATCTACTCTCGTCTCAATTTTCTTTTCTTTTCTAAGTTTTCCTTTATTTTCCATTGTGTCTTGGTTCTAAGTTAAGTTTTGCGGCAAAGTTTCGGTCCACGATTCACGGCTGCAACGCACGCTTTCAACTTCAAAGACGCTTCAACCATCCGCCAGCACACCACGTGACTGGTTCTCCCAGAACTATATCCAAGCACGAGGAGATCAACCAACGGACCCCGAAAAACACCCTTGTACCCGACAAAATTGTACCTTGAATCCTCAAACGGAACGCAGAAACGCAAGTAGGCTAGAGCTGTAATTCTCTGCCCGAACCCGAGCCCGGACTCGACCCGCGGGCCGGGTCGGGCCGATATTTCCCGCCACTGTCCTCGGGCCGGGTCGGGTTGGGCCCTTGATAAAGCACGTCACGTGTCATGCGCAGCGTCTAGTCCACTTGCACTCGCAGTCGAGCACGCGTGACGCATCACAAATGCTGTGCGTGCTGTAGGCTATTCTGTTGCTTTTCTAAGTGCGACATGGATCTTGAAGAAGCAAAGAAAACAGGAGAATTAACTTTGAGCAAGTTTGAAGGAAAATCGGAGGTATGGACACATTTTAAACTAGTCGTGGGGAGTGACAACATAATGTGTTGGCTTTGTCTCGTGCATTAAATGCGCACCTAAGACAGCAAAAAAAAAAAAAAAAAACCGGGGACTTCCACGATGAACAGACAAGCAGTCTTGTCATGACAGAAATTATTATAGTCAGTACCCAATATCCGCTTTTGTTACTTTTCCGAACCATTCAACTATTTCTGAATAAACAAACAACGCAGTTTGCATGCTTCTTCCTTGTCGCATTAGGTCTATTCATTAAGATAATTATGATTTATTATGAACTTGATAAATGTTACAGATATGTTTTACTATGCACAAACAAATGCCTGTGCAAATTACATGTGCAAAATTCAGAATTAAATGAATGTGCTGCAATTTGTACAAAAAGAGAGTCTGTTGTACGTGTTTTAGCCATTAAATAAGCACATAGTTTCAAGTTTGTTAAGTTTTGTTTTGAAGAAAGATTTTCTTTAAAGTGAATTTCGTTTAGTATAAATTGTGTCTTAATTTTAATACATTTTCCATCAACCAATTGCCTGGTTTTAATAGCCTACATAAAAAGCAATATAGCAGATATTATAATCATGACTTGAAGTCGCCGGCGCGCCACGGTCACACCATTTGAAACTCGTAAAACACGCTGTCACCGAATAAAATTAAAACTTTAATTGTGATAATTAAAATAACTGAATATTGAATATTGCGTGGCCAATTTTTGCTCATTTATTAATAGTATTTATGATATATATATATATATATAACTGCGCAGCTCCCTCCTGTAGCCTAAATGAGCACAGCAGCACCTGCGTTAAAAATTCTGGCGCCGCCCCTGGTTATAACGGCCCACATATTAAAAATGGTCCGGTTTAAATCGGGCTCGGGCTCATAATTACAGTGAACGTGTCGGGTCGGGCCGGGCTCGGACACAACGTGCTCGGGCTCGGGTTGGGTCGGGCTTGATTTTTTGGGCCCGATTTAAGCTCTAAAGTAGGCTACCTCTAGACTCTTAACTGAACTGGTGCATTATAACCTTTTATAACCCGCATAAGGAACGACCAGGGTTAAATTAATGATTGATGGTTCGTTCAGGTCATGTCTTGAGTGCATATAGAAATTCGGGATTTCTTCCTCTTACCCTTAAACTCATTTTTTCCAAACTCTTTCTTTCTTTCTTTCTTTCTTTCTTTCTTTCTTTCTGCAACTTGTATGAATGTGTGTATATGCGTGTGCGTGTGTTTGTGTTAGGTACTTTCATGTGTGTTAGCATATAATCAATAAAGTATTGTTTGTATTTGAAAAGAGAAGTATTATTTGTGTTATGTGCTTACGAATTTAGTGTCTTGAACTTCGATCTAAGTTACCTATGCTTTTACCCTTGATTTATTTCTTAAGTTACTGTTAGCTGGGGATTATTCTTTCTTGGTCAGGAAGATATTATATTTCCTAGAGTTAATAATTGTTGATGCTTTCTGTTCATTGGATGAACTGATAAAATGATCATACTATTGATTCTGCTACAGTAAATTCTGAAAATAATCAAATTATTAATTATTGATCATAATCCGTTATGAATAATAATTAATTATATTTACGTGGGCGTATAAACGCTACATAACACAAGTAGAGAATGTAAAATAGACCTCTAAAAGAAGTATTTTGGTAAAGGTTTGCTTGATCCTGGAATGTTTTCCTCAAAAACCTTAATTTCTTTACCACTGAAGAAAGAAAGACATGGATATCTTGGATGACGTGGGGGAGAGTAAATTATCAGGACATTTTAATTCTGAAGTGAACTAATCCTTTAAGCATGAAGCGTTGTTAATGCCTTAACAATAGCAGAAAATCAAAGAAGGGCAGAAGTAGTGAAAGCTCACCTCATCCTCATAATCTTCTTCATCATCATCATCCTCATGCAGCTGAAACACTGAGAAACACAGTATTTAGGTGCTGAAGTGTTGAATAGCGCTGATAGAGATGTGCAGGTTCTGCTCTGTGTGAACACAAGTGACAGTCAATGATGATTCAACAACTGACTTTATGCAACAAATATAAAAACACTATTAATCACAGTTTATTATAAACAAATCAACATTTATTTACCTGACTGCCACTGATCCAGTGCCATATATCTGCTGGATGCAGCTGTGCACGTCCAGCTGTTCTGTTGTATTACAGTGTTTTATCCTGTTCTTGAGTTCTCCAGCTGGATAACAGCAGTGATGAGCTTCTGAGTTTAGTCCACTTGTTGTTTTCTGTCCTCTTCATCTCTGTCTCATCAGCTCCACTAACAGATGAATGATGCAGAACTGCTATACTCTTCTGTCTCACTTCACAATGAGAAGAGCATGTAGACCAGAAGTGAAGATATCTCAGTCATTAACTCATCATGTTTTCATGGAAGTGTGAAAGAATCCAGGAGTATCAACTACAGACACAGCGGTCTTTTTGTCTCTCCTCTCTTTGTCTTATCCATTCCAACTCTGCTCTGACTCTCTTCTCTGTCTCCTTTATCACTCTCTCCATCTCCTCTTGTCCTAGTTTCTCTTCTTGTTGTTTTCTCACTTCTTCCTCTCTCTGTCTCTGCTCTTCTTCTTCTCGTCTGAATCTCACAGCATCTTCAAACATCTGATTACTGTAGTGTCCTCCTCCATTCTGCTCTATCATAGTGTCAATCTTCTTCAGTAGATCATTCACCTGATCTCTGTTATTCACATCTCTATTGTTGAAGACGTGAAATCTGCCTCCACACTGCTGAACTAGATCTCTTAATCTACAGTTCTTCTCAACGAGTTCCTCTACTGAATATCCTTCCAGCTGATCTCCATGAGTGAAGAGAATGATGGAGTATTTCAACACTTCTTCTCCAAACATCATCTCAATCATCTGAGGAATCTGCTGCTCCTGTTCAGTGAATCTGTCAATTACTCTGAGAACAATGAGAAAAGCGTGCGGTCCAGGACTGGATATATAAACACTTTTTGCTATCTCCATCATTATCTCTTCATGTTTCATGTGTGTGTCAAAGAATCCAGGAGTATCAACTACAGACACAGATCTGCCTGAAACAGTGGCGTGTTCCACTGAACATTCACGGGTTACTGAATACATTCTCATCGCAGATCTGAACTCTTTCTGTCCCAGTATTGTGTTTCCAACTGCACTCTTCCCAACACCACTTTTACCCAGAAGAACAATCCGTCTGGATGAGAGACTGGCATCATAAGTGTCTGGGTCAGGACAAAAACAGGAAAAAAAATTAAAAAAAGTGAATTAACTTGATATGCATCTAAGGATCACATCTTTGTGTGATCAATAACACTTTTTTGTGCAAATAACAACCTATTTATCTCAACACATAATTCAACCACTATGCAGACACACAATGTTCAATTAACTTAATTTAAATAACTGCAAGTTTGGCTTGTAGCTGTCTACTTGCATATTAAACTCTAAAGAGACATTCAGTGAAAAAAAAATAAAAATAAATGCAGTTCATCTTCAATGTGATCCACTATTCAACTAAAAAAAATTTACAATAACACTCACCCTTTGACCCCAAAGATCTCTGGATGTTTACAAGCAGAAGTCTTGCTTGGTCACTTGGTCCTTTTGTCTTGTTGTTGAACACATGATATCTCAGATCATATTTCTGAACAAGTTTCTTCAGTGGTTCAGACAGATTAATGAATTCATTAATTGTCATGTTTTCATCCTCCAGTTCGTCTCCTCTGGTGAAGAGAATCCAGGTTTTCTTCAAGCGCTCTTTTCCCAGAAGCTCCTCAATCTTCTCCACAGTTTCTCTCTCTTTTTCAGTGAATCTGTCGGGTTTAATGACCAGCAGAAACACACAGAGATGCGATTTACATCTCTGTAGAACATTTGCATAAATCTGCTGAATCTGTTTGTCACTCATGTGTGTGTTGAATAATCCTGGTGTGTCATAAACAGTGACCCATCGTCCAGCAACAGTCCCAGATTCAACAGCAACATCTTGTGTGACAGAAGTGGAGCTTTTCTTTGATGTGAAAGCTTCTCGTCCCAGGATTGTGTTTCCTGATGCACTTTTGCCAATTCCTGTTATTCCCAGTAACACCAAATTCAGTCTTGCTGTCCCTTCCGCCATTTTCAAGATGTGGCCTGAAACTAAAAAGTGCTGCAAGACAAAAATGAGAACAGATGATTGTGTTAGTCAGCAGACGGCGCTGCCATGAAGATCACATGGAGGAGTGATCTTGTCTTGCTGCACATTACCCATTTACCAGTTGTTTTACTATGTGTGAGTTAAGGCCTGTTCACACCGGGACGAATTCCGCGCGCGATATTCGCCGACGTTTAACGTCTCGTGACAAAACAAAGGGCGCCAATGTGAGTGTGCACACCGACGCGAAAAACGCCACGCGTAAAAGCGTAATTTTTTTAAAAAACGCCTCAGGCTCGTTTTTTTGGTTTGACGCGCCGCATCAAAAACTATCCGACCAGTGAGATTGGCGCTTTTGCTCACGTGTCTGGAGCTTCTGAAGTTAGAGTAAAACACAGCTTGGGGGCGCTCAAACACAAAACGGTCTTGCCGATCACAAATACGTAACGGCGAAAAAGATATACGCCAAGTAGCGTCTACACTGCCGGGAAGAAATAAGACAAGAAGATGCAAGGCAAGATGAATGTAGAGCTGCTGGTCTCGTTGGTGTCGGAACATGAAGAACTATATGACAAACGCGACAGCGACTACAAAAATCTTGATAAATCCACCTTGTGTACCGGGGTATTTCTGTTTTACATTAAGCGGCATCTAATGTCAGGGAATGATTTTGCATGTTCACTCGGCTCATCGTCAGCGAAAATCGCTTCGGTGTGAACACAAAAAACACGCTGAAAAACGCTGGCGAATAACGCGCGCCAATATTCGTATCCATCTGAAAGCAGGTGATGGCGATTTACTACTAATCAAGGAACCGGCTTTACTGACGAGATGCGCATAACAATATCATGATTTAAATCGCCCAGCCCTATTGTAAACAAAGTTCGGGAGGAGCACGTTCAAATAATCAATCCAATCAACTTGTCATCAAACGATTGCCATGCCTAACGTTACCTTATCAGCATGAGGAAGCATATATTTATTCACTCTGTCAACTCACCTAACATTCCTTGACAGTTTCCAGCATCCCTCCACTCTTCCAGCATCCCTCCACTCTCGGCTTGTTCTTCCACAGCCAGGAATACAGGGGGAGTACCCTGGGTTCGGGCCGAATACCGAGCCCGCCCTCTCCTCGGACAGCACCCCAAATATGCATTTATTCTATCTGACTTGTTTATAAGTGTGAAATCTAAATTCTCCAGAGGCAGTCATCTTTTCTTTTACTGTCTAATGCATCTTTGTTGTAAACGAATTCAACCCAAGCGCTCTTTGATGACGTGGTTGATTACGTTACCGTTGCTCATCTGTCCATCACAGATTAAAGCCCGCCCTGCCGGCAATTTGATTGGCTCGGCCTTCTGGGAGCCGAGCATAATTACTCCTCAACGGATCGAGTCCAGACCGAACTTTCCGACCAAAAAATAATGTGGGCGGGGTTCGGGCTGGCACCCAGGCTATAAGAGAATAACAGTTTAATATGAAAAAACGGTGGAGTATCCCTTTAAAAAACTGAACACCTCTGCTCAATTCAGAGCGAGTCGCACAAGAGTTGCAGCAAAGACCAACAACAGGAGTCAGATTTCATTAATCATAGGGCTGGGCGATATATCGCATGACAATGTTATGCGCATCTCGTCAGTAAAGCCGGTTCCTTGATTAGTAGTAAATCACCTTCACCTGCTTTCAGATGGAGCGGCATTTACTACACAGCAAAAACTCCAGTGTTAAATTAACACTCAAGAGTAGGGCTAGGACGGTATGGATTTTTTCTTACCGCAGTTGAAAAGCAAGAAATTCCCGCGGTATTGCCATAAACCGCTTTAAACGTCAAGACCCCTCCCCACCCTCCCCCAGTTTTTTTTTCTGCGATGTCGCGGCTGGAACGACAAACAAAGTGTGGCAATGATAATCGCAGGTACTGTTTGTGTGCTTTATTTAATGTTAAAAGCATGTAATGTGACTTTGAATATCGTTTAGTGCTCCAGCTTTGTAGCTGTAAAAGCAAAAATGGATAATTCACCTCAGATCTTGAAATTAAACAAATGGAAACAAGAACGTTCAAACTGTGGACATACAAGTGTATTCTTTGACAAATATTGTTTTAGTAACTCAGTAGCTTGTGTATTTTTAATAATGTTTAAGGGTGGTTCTTCAACTACGGGCACTTTTGGCCTTGTGAACTTGATGTAAAAAAAAGTGTTCAAATCAAAATGGTCACAGTCTAACAGTTAAATATAACTAGTCTAGTTTAATGATCCATAAGAGAACGCACTTACATTATAAGACAAATTGGTGTTTTTTGACATATTTTCCGATCCGCACTGAACAAATGTCATTTCCATCACATGCAAATATTTGATTATTATTTAAAATTCGTATGATATACATAATTTCTTAACAGTGTAAAACCACTTCCACACATAGTTTTACCAATTTATACCTATATTGCAATTACCATAGATTTGTGGATTAAGTAAATTAATTGTCATGAGGCCCAAACACAAAGCTTACATCCACCACAACCTGAAATATAATATTGCATTGGTTAGATACATTTCAGAAAAATAACTACTTGTGTTATTACATTAAGTGGAACATTATCCCATAAAATATGCAGAATTTTTTAATGAGTGATTAGAATTTTGTACATATTTTTAAAAAAGTTATGAGGTGGTGGAAATGACTGGGTGTTGTGGAAATGACAATGAATGGACGTCCATGTAGAAAAACAGAAAACATTTAGTTGAAACCCATTTAACAAATCATTAGTCATTAGTCTGTTTGGTTCCATAACCAGATGAACAGTTACAGTCTTATTGTAAACAACTTTAACCACAAATAGTGAGACCTTTATCCAGTTGACCTCCGCAGCATCTTAAAAAGATGAAAAGGCATTTAAACAAATATATATTTGAATAAATACATTAGTGTTGTACATTTCAATAAATAAAATATTCATATGTAGCCACTCAATCTAAGAATTCCACCTTGTAAGCATAAATGTCATTTCCACCACACCTTTGTCATTTCCACCCAAGAAGGTAATGTGGTGGAAATGTGGTGGAAATGACGGTGGTGGAAATGATAATCCTACAGTATTTTGTAAAAAAATCCAAGCTAGTATTACATATTAGCTATGAATTGGTAGTTAGCATTGCATGCATGCAAAATACATCTATTTGTGTTAAAAAATCAATTTATTTACAAACTCATTTATTGTTACGCCATGTTTGGAAATGACATACAATAAAAATATTTTCATTTTAAGCAACATTTACCTTGAGTTTTCTTATCCAAGTTGCTGAAGAAATTTAAAATCTCCTCCATGTCAGACATGTGCTGTGATGTCATTGTTCATCTCCATAGAAACTACCCAAACAATCTTTCAAAAAAACTTTTTAAAGGGACATTACAGCGTTGTGGTGGAAATGACGGCAATACTGTGGGACAACTACATTTTGTATATAAAATCACATTAATAGTTGTCTGACCTTAAATACCTCAATTATGTTTTGATTCTTTTACTGAAACTTTATTCAGTCATAATAATAAAAAAAGGATAAATAATTTTTTTACACTTCTTTTTCATTATTGAAGATCAAAAGTCTGGGTGTGGGACAAGCACAAAACAGCAAAATTTGATGTATAATGATGTTTAAAAAGGTGAAAAAATAATCGTAGACTACCGGTAAAAAGTTCCTAAAGTACTTTCATTGTAAATTTAACTATGAAAGTGTTAATTTTTCAAAATTAAATGTTTTTTATAAAATATGATCAAAGGACATGAAAGTGCCCGTAGTCTAAGAATTGCCCTTAAATGGTGTAATATCCTATTTGTGAATTTGATTATGTAGCCTACTTATCCATTTTATTGCAAGTGCCATCAAGATTACTCTCTGGTGCTGTGCACTTGCCGCGACTCCGCGAGGGTTGACAAACGAAGCGGAGAGATGCTTCTGAAAGCTTCTGAAACGCGCCGCGTTGTGGCTGGTGTAAACACAAGCATTGACGGTACAGATCCACTTGTCCATGCGACACTTCTGTCACGCCGCACTCCACTTTATTCCTATGGGTGACGTTAAGCGACTTTGACGCGCTGGCCGATGCCCATCTTTATGCAAATGAATTCCGTTGAACGCGACTCGACTATAGAGTAGAGCATATGGAGACGGGGGGGGGGGGGGGGGGGGGGGGGGGGGAGTCTCTTGCAGGTCCTCTGTTCTAATATGCAACATTTCCCGCACGGTCAAAACCACGCCCATAGCGGTAAACACCCATCAATGTACAAATGTGGGGACGCGTCGCACAGTGTAAATAAGGGGTTATAGTCAATAGCCTACGAATGGAATGTTGCTATGCATCATAAAACATTGCGCTCCCCAACTTGTGAAAGGTCGGATTTGTTCCATCTTTTGATAAGTTTTGTTTATAAAACCTTGAATCCATGTAAGACACAATCCATGTCATTAGAATCAATGAATCCATGTCATTAGACACAACGCGAACACATGTGAAGGCCAGTGTTTATTTTTATTTATTTTTTTTTGCGGTGATGACGGTGACGAGCTCAGACCGCGGTAGGCGTCACGTGACCGCGGTATTGCGGTAACCGTCCCAGCCCTACTCAGAGTGTTAAAGTTAATGAGATAATTAAGTGATTAATGTAGTGATGATTGAGCATTATTGAAGACACCTGATGTTAACAAGCAGAATCACTGAAGGAGAAAATCACAAATTGTAAGTTACCATTAAGGTGATGGGTGTTTGCTTTAGTTGGGCTCTTGACCCTTACATGTTTACTTTAATTTTTACTGTTGTTTGTCTGCTGTTATTGATTTATAACAGTTAAATGAACAAAGAAAAAGTGTGATCTAATAGTGTTGGTTATGTTTTGACAATCATGCTGTGATCTGAAAAATGAAACTTATTGAGATAGTTTGGTTTAACTTGCAACAGCTTTGTGATTCTACAGCATATGATTATCAGTATTTTTCATATAACCCAAAATATTTAATAAGCATTGTTCTGATCAAAAGACTTTCAAATTAATTTATTTAGAAACACAGATATCAATAATCAGCCTGTTAATCTCAACAATGGTGACAATAATAAAGCATGTTGCAGTGGCTGCCACCAATCACAACTCATTAATGGCTCCCATCATGCATTGCGGTATGAATAAATTATGATCTGAATTGTCTATGTAATTTACTTTTCCTAATTGAATATTCTGCTCGTCACCATTGTTGAGATGCATAGACTGAATCTTGACGTCTGTGTGTGCCTAAAAGAAAGATTTTTTTTTAAACAACTTTTAAGAAATCCTATATATTATATCTAAAATTCTGGATATTTATGCAGATTCACAGTTATGCTGTAACCAACGACATAAATCGAAGTCAGAAAGAAGGATCTTAATGAGTTCAGTGATCAAGTTCAAATGATGATTGTCATAATATTAACCAACACCATCAGATTACTTTTCTCTTTGTTCATCTGGCAGTTTTAACTCAGATACAGCAGCCAAACAAAATCTAAAGTTAATAATATAAGGATCAAGAGTCCAACTAAAGCAAACAATGATCGCCATAACGGTGGCTTACAATTTGAGATTTTCTCCTTCAGTGATTCTGTGATCGTTTTTTCCAACATCCTGCATTTTATAGATGTTCTTTGTACTGTATTGATCTGTCCACCTAAAACACATTTTTGGTGAAAAGGACGTGGATGAAAGAGGAAGGGAGGAGTAAGGGCTTGTTTGAATAAGAAATTAATGTATGAAATCCAAATTTTATATATTTACATGGACTCGAGTCCAATTTTGAATCAACTCGGACTTGTCACGCACTCGGGTGAATTTGTACTCTGACATACAGACTCTGACATTTTTGACTCGGAAAATTTGCCGAGTACAGTCGAGTCCGGCCACTGGATGACACAATATTATTCAGAAACGAAAAGAAACGACTTGTGTTGTTTCAGCGTTGAGCATTGTAGCCAATCACAGACATGTATATTAAGCAGATGAACGCAGTGGCAAATCAGGTGTTTCACAATGCGGAGAATTCACTCAAAATGTATGTTCATAATCAGCATGAGCTTTATACTGTTGCAAATTCCCTCAAACAACAAAGTCTAGACGCGATGAAAATAAGAGATTCATTGTGCAGTGCGGACAACTTCTAGCCTGGATGCCAGCCGAACTTAGCCCCGCCCACAAAATTTTTAGGTCGGGAAGTTACGTCTGGACTCGATCCGTTGAGGAGCTATTATGCCCGAACAAAAATTGTTCGGACCAATCAAATTGTCAGGGCGGGCTTTATACAATGATGGACAGATGAGCAACGTAACGTAATCATCCACGTCACCAACGAGCGCTTGGGTTGAGTTTGTTTACAACAAAGATGACTGCCGCTGGAGAATTGTTATTTCACGAGTTCACACTTACAAATAAGTCAGATAGAATAAATGCATATTTGGCGTGCTGTCCGAGGAGAGGCTCCGGGCTCGGTATTCGGCCCGAACCCAAAGTACTCCCCCCGTATTCCTGGCTGTGGAAGGACAAGCCGAGAGTGAGTGGAGGGATGCTGAAAACTGTCAAGGAATGTTAGGTGAGTTGACATAGTGAATAAATATATGTTTCCTCTCATTCTGATAGTGTAGACCGTAGACGGTAATTGTTTGATGACAAGTTGATTGGATTGATTATTTGAATGTGCTCCTCCCGAACTTTGTTTATGAAATATCATGTGTCTGTTATAGAAGATATCGACAGCGCATTTTAAAAGAGGAAAAGAGAACCGCGATCAAGGCATTTGTCGATCAGAAACATGAATGAAAAACATACGTCACTTACTCCGTTGCTCTGATTGGTTTTAGGTCTATCCAATTGAGTGCAGAAGCGTTTTCCTTCCTGGTTCGGTTGAAACGCGCCCCATAATCACAGCCCAATGGAGCAGTATCAGACTCACATTCTGACTAGAATTTGAGTATGACGACGTCAGACTAGACAACTTCAGTGTTTATGGCAAGAGTTATATGGAAGCGCCATGACAATCTAAACAATAGTTTAGTCTGTGTGAGAACATGATGTGTGGAGTGAGAGCGAAATGGCTTGTCGGATGTAGCAACAGTAACTTAGAGAGGCGGGTCTTTGTGAAAGGTCGATTTTAAATAATTCAAATCTTTGTGGACTCGGCCGTACTTGACTCGGATGTTAAGGACTCTAGTCCGACTCGGCCATCTTTGGACTCGACAAAGGTGGACTTTCGGACTCAACACTAATATTTATATTCATAGCAAGTGTGATGACAGCATCAGGACAGGCCTCCAATGTTTCTGCTGCTGCTTCAGGATGCTCGGCTACACAGTGTCATGTTGTGATATACAAGAATACTGGTTCTGAGTCTTCTTTTTCTGCCATATAAACAGGGTTCCAGACTGCGACCATTTTTTGAGAATGTGCGAGTTAAAATTTTATGTGGTCGCATTTGTGCGAGTGCATGATCATGTAGCCTACTAAGTTAAATTCACGCATGAATTTTCCTGCATTGAACTTGTTTTAGCGCCCGCCAAAGTGAATTTTTATCCCGCCAAAGTCTTATTTGATCGGTAAGTAATGTAGAAAAACTGCTGCGCTTGTGAGTGACAGGGCGCATGTTTAACTGAAAGAACGAGCAGAGAGAGAGAGAGAGAGAGCCGGTCGCGCGCTGCGCTCTCTCTTCGGAGCCCGGCGAAAGTGTAAACAAGACTTCACCGTCTCCAAACTAAGCGCTGTCTTGCTCGCTCTCCCTCGCACATATTAATCAAAATAAATCGACACGGTGATAAAAGGTCGGAAGACCAAAGTTTCATGTGGAGCATTCGGAGACTTATTAAATTTTTTTTTTTCTGAATTACTGCTGGGTGTGAATTGTGCTAAATAAGTTGCCTTATCTTCTCTGATAAAGCGTTCCGGACATTTAGCTGACATAAAACAACACTTTAATTAACGAAAAAAATATCCAGTGATGAAATGTTTTCTGTGTTGACAGAAATCTTGGATGTCCATGTCCTAACTGCTGGGATAATCACACAACGCGCATGACACGTCCAATTCGCGAACTAATGACTCCTTTGAACCGATTCATTTTAATGAATGGTTAAAACAACTGATCTTTCCAACAGTGAACTCAGGAGACGTCTGAATCGGTGTATAACTAATCAGTAACACTTTACAATAAGGTTCTATTTATTACATAAATTACATAAAAAGTACAGTTTGCTTACTCAAGCTTTAAAATAAATAAATCCACTTGGTTTTTTTTGAAAAGCATATGACTAAATTTTTCCACACAGTGCTATCAAGAATCGATAAGAGAATCGTTAAAGAATCGGATCGATAAGCAGAATCGTCAGTGGCATTGATATTGATAAAATCTTATCAATTCCCATCCCTATGTGAAGACAGTAAAATTATAATCAAACATTAAAGAACATACATGTTTTTTTTAATAGCTTTTTTGAGAGTTAAAAGATTAAAACAGTTTGCTAACATGAGGTCTAGTGTCACTGTCAGTCTTTTTACATCCGTGCAAAACTAGGGTATGCAGATTAAGACCACTATTCATCAGCATGCATTGATTAATCCCATGGCATGTAGCAAAAAAAAAAAGGTGCGACCAAATCATATGCTGGTGCGACTGAGAAAGTTGGTAGCACCAGTGCAACCAGTGGAAAAGTTAGTCTGGAGCCCTGCATATAAAGCCTCCGTTTCAAGTCATATTCAGTATAAAATTCACACGTAAAGAATATCTGAATCAGACATCAATAACTTAAGTAAAGTATATGAGCCGAACTTTCTGAAACAGCAACCAAATTGGACCCAGCTTGATGAAAATCAGTGAATGTAACCATACACACCGTCACAGATGTCCTCCGATGATGTCCTTGGGTGTTTCCCCGATTTTCTCAGCATATTAAAATGCTAGCATGTCCAAAACGTTCATTTTCACGATGAGACAGGAATAACAACCTATTCAAAATAAAAGAAGCGCAAGAAAATTAAAAACTTAACCCCACCCTCCCAAAATCTTCCTCGAATAGGCCCATCTTAGCCGTATTCAGATTTCCGACGCAGAGAAATTACGTTAAAGTGAACACACGTAAAAACAGCTCGAACTTTATGAGAATTAGAAATAATTCAGTGTTCTGTCCTCTATATCATCTCATCTATCATCATAAAATATAGATATTAAACACCATTTACCATTACACAAGTCAACATAAGAGTTAGGGGGGGAACATTTTTAACTTACCTTACAGAAAAAGAAAATCCTTTGCGATACTGCTTGAAAACCCAGAATCGTCGTGCTGTACGACCGGACTCCGTTTCCTTCTCGATGAAACGACGAAAGGTCTAACGTTAGCATTACAAGCACAAAGTGGAAGGGAAAAAACCATAGACAGTATGGAAAAAAACTCAGGCCAGCGAAACCTCTTCTTCCTTTGATTTGACTGTGGGGTGAAAACCAGCTTACGGGTGCATTACCGCCCCTGCCGGACTGGAGTGTGGACCAGATGCTCGAGGGCAGGTGGTGAAATTGTGTGGCTTACCAGTTAAAAACCAAGTCTCTTATTTGGGGATCAAAATGTGTTCAAAAGAAAAGGAAATAATTTACTTACAATATCTTCCATCCAAATTAAATGTATTGCTTGGTTAATTATTAATTTGACTGGCAGAATATTGCTATCAAAGGCTGAAGGGTTGTCAAGATAGCACAGCAGTATGCAACAGCACATTACTATGCAAATTAATAAGGAAATGTATAGTTTTATTTGGAAGAATAGCCACATTACTTAAAGGAACCGTATGTAAGAAATGTATTTCAATTAATCATAAAATGGCCCTGATATGTCACTAGACATTAAGAAATCATGTTCATTTCAAATACTTATATCACTGACAACAGTAGTACGGCCAGGATATTGTCATTATAAAAGTGAAGTTGCGGCCCTCAACTGATGTTGATGTTGTCATGTTGTGTTTTGTCCTGAAGCCCCACCCTCCACCTATCTACCAATCACGAAGTCAGTAGTGTTTTGGCATCCGGGTTGCCAGCTCTGCTCTAGTTACCACAGCTGCAGCTACAAACGTGTCGGATAAAAAATGTCTAACGTTACGAAACCTAAAAGACCTTGTTATGAATCCGAAATATGTCGAAACATCTCCCATGAAGCATAAACATAATTAACAAAAAAAAAAAAAAAAACTTACTGTGTAGGACTCGTCACTTGCCATTGGAAGCTCCTTGTAGCAGCCTACGTTCCTGTTGGATCCTGCATCCAAACTGGCAACCTTGAGTCAGAAGGAAAGGGGAGGGGATACACGGCTCTACAGTAATTTGAAAGTGATTGCAGTACCAGTTTTGGCCACAATCTTACATACGGTTCCTTTAAAGATAAGTATATTTATTTCAGCAATATGATTTAAAGGAGAACTCCGGTCAATTTTAACATTGAGCTCATTTTTGGTCAATTTGGAGTGCTGTCAGTACAGAGAACAACGACAAAAATCGGTGTTGCCTACATCATGTTATCCTTTTTTTTTTTTTTTTGCACCCTGTTGACTTCAATGGGGCAAGTTTTAAACCTGCTTTTAGCCTCTTAACATCCTTGATGTGTCATTACAAGTGCACAGCCATGTGAGTGATTCCTTCAGAGTGAACACGAGTGGATCTGACTGCAGTAGATGTGAAAGATACGAATAAAAATTATGTTTATTCAGCCAGCGCTCATACCTGTATTTACATCCTGTTTTCGGTCGAAGTCCATAGTAATCAATTGTCGAGTTCACGTGCGTGATCATAGGTAACTAAACCTATGCGCGTGAACTCGACAATCGATTACTATGGCGATAAACACTGCTAAAAGACAAACCACTTTCATGGTGCCTAAACCCAGGGGTGGCACAAACTAAACTGAAACATACCAAAACCGGCTTCATTGTATAGGCCCAGTTAATTCTGTCTTAGTAAATGCTTGGTAGTTTATTAATGTTTTCCTCATTACATTTGCTTGCATCCTTTCAAATTTAAAAAAAGATTTCTTATTAACATTAAAACACTTTATTTTGAGATAGGCCTAAAGCATATTCGTTGGTAATCCAACAGTGTAGGCATGTTTTTAATAGGTAAAATCCTTTCGTTGAAATGTTGGTACTTTAAGTACAAGCAGTTTAAAAAACATGAACGTCCATTTCCTGAAACGAGAATGTAGAAAAAAATCTTTATTGTAAAAAAAATAAAATAGAATCCGTATTTCAAACTTACAGTGACACTACAGGAATAAAGGTGATGTCTAGTGTAGCTTTAACTGTAAAAAATGGTTCAGTTGTGTTATATATTAAAATATGAAGTAATCAAACATAAAACTGATTCGTGATTTGGTTCTCACAAGCACTGATATGACAAAACAGCCAATTTCATGAGATTTACAGTACAAAAACTTATTTACAAATATTGAGATTATTGTACACTATAAGCACTACATAGATCTTATAAACTGAAATGTTACAAATATATACATATTACAAAGGTTACAAATACTGTAGACATACATGTAACTGGAATGTGATTAACGTATGATGTTGAGAAACTTCTTGAAGATCTTTATTATTATATTCTCACTAACACAAGTGTGTTCTGCCTCCTCTCTGATTCCTCCGAGCTTTGCTTTATAAAATCGCTTGTACTCAGTCTTTTTCCACTTTTTACTCTGATTCAGTCGTTCCATCTCTTTGATCTTCTCTTCTTTCTCCTGATCAGATGCTGATAGTGTCTCTATTCTCTCCTGTAGTTTCCTCTTTTCTTCAGTAAATTTGTATTCAAGTTCCATCTCTTTCTCTTGTAGTTTCTTCTCGTACAGCTTCTTCAGTTCCTCTTCTTTAGTTTTCAGCATGAGATCCACTTCCTGGTAAGAGTCATTGGTGTAAAATTCTCCTCCATTAGCAGAGACCATGGCATCTATCTTCTCCAGCAGCTCCACAACCTGATTACGATCCTCCATGTCTTTATTATTGAACACGTGATATCTTCCTCCACAGCGACTCAGGGTTTCTCTGAGATCCTCACTGGCTTCAATGAATTCTTCAATAGTGCAGTCTGTCAGTTGATCACCGTGTGTGAAGAGGATGATTGTGTGTTTATCTGCTTCTTCTCCAAATATGGCCCTGATCTTCTCCACGGAGTTTCTCTCTTCTTTAGTGAATGTCTCCAGTTTAATGACCAGGATGATGGCGTGAGGTCCCGGTGCCGTCATGTTTATACACTTACTGATCTTCTGTTCCAGAAGCTCCTCCTCTGAAATATCAGTGTCAAACATACCGGGAGTATCTACCACTGTAATTTCTCTTCCAGCAACTTCTTCAGACTCTTTCCCACACTCTTTGGTCACAGATGAAGGGCTTTTGGCGACTCTGAAGGCTTTTCTGCCCATAATAGTGTTTCCAGAAGAGCTTTTCCCTGCTCCAGTCCTTCCCACTAACACCAGTCTCAAACACACTGAACAAGAGTGACACAGAATAAGAGAGAGAGAGAAGACATCAATAAACATCAATAAACTAAAATGGATTGATTCAAAAACATTTGTGAACGTTTATACTCACTATTCGGTTGATCAATAACAAAACTGCCCCTTCTACCTACAAAAAAGAGAAACATTTTATTAATTTCCTTTATTTTACTAATCAAAATATTAAAAATAGAGGCTGTGAGGCATCTTTTTTTGACTGAATTCAAAGACTACAAGCAAGCAGATTCATCTATTTAGACATATAATTAGTTAACAGTTGTCATGTGATCAACATCTCTCTGCAGCATTAAACATTCACATACATTTCAAAACTCAAAAAAAAAAAAAAAAGACACTTAAAGTCATTTTATACTGTTCGGCATTATAATGTAGTGAAAAGTCCAGATTCAAGGCTGCTTATCATATTTGTATCATAGGAATTCACAGCACGTTTTGTTGCCATTTCAACCATACTTCATTTTTAAATGTTTGCAATTGTTTTGCAGGAATCCTCTATTAACATAACATAAATTAAAATAAATTAACTGACAACACGATGAAGAAAAGCTCAAATAAATGCAGGCCCTTTTCAGATTCGGAGGTAAACAACTTTCCTCGCTGAAATAGAAAGTAAGACGGAACGAAGACTCTGGAGAAAACGAAGCACGTGTCTGTCCTTAATTAACCCATTAATTTCGAGATTTGGTCAAAAAATGTTTATAAAGGCAGAAAAGTTACCTGCTGTCTCTGTTGTGGGGCTTGAGGAGGCCATTGTTCAGATTTATCTGCGCCACTCGCGCTGATAATGGCGAATCTCTCGGCGAGCGCTGCGATCACAGAAACAGGAAACAAGCTAAAAATAAAGTCATAAGAAATATTTCTGCCATATAGTGCAATCTGCGGAGCCTGGATGTAAGATTTAGCGGAGTTCGAGTTCTGCCAACCTATATGATTTTATGTCGTGACTCGTGAGCTATATCTTTCTTTTGACGTTTTTGGAGCTGACGTTTGGGGAGTGGCACTTCTTCTTTCTTCTTCTTTTGTTTTATATGGCAGTTGGCAAACCAACTTAACGGTGCATTACCGCCACCGACTGGGCTGGAGTGTGAATCAGGAGATATTGGAACTTAACTTAAAATGTTTTGGCTAAGTCTGTGTCTCTCAGAAACTTAATAACAAAGTGATAAATGTTACTGGATGTTTTCCCTAATAAACCTTGCATTGTAAAATTATTCTGATTGACCATTCTGAGAGACTGAAAAAGCTGGTTTCTTCCTTGGCTGTACTTTGTGCAATGAAATAAAATATGCTCTACAGTTTCTAAATGACTACAATGTTGGCATTTCCCTGTTGGATGTATCCCTATTATCTTCAATGAAGAATTGAGCCCTGTGTGTCCTATTCTTATTCCTGTAATTATACTTTCCTCTCTTCTACTCCTACACTCTGTCCTTCCTATATCCACTTCTGGTTGTATATATAAATGTCTCCCTTTATCATGATCCACCCAATACTCCTGCCATGTTGATCTTGCATATGCTTTAATAGCTTGATTTGCTATGGAACTTGTAATATTCTATTGTGTTTCAGTGTTTGTTTTGCAAGTTTATCAACCTCCTCATTCCATTTCACTCCAACATGTGCAGGTACCCAAATAAACCTGATTTTTAAATCCTTTGCATTTAACTTATACAAAACCATACACATTTTATGAATTATATAATTTCTTATAGATTTCCCAGATTTCATGCTTTCTAAAGCTGAATAACTATCAGATATAATAAATCATTTCCCTCTACCCATTCCAAGGCAAAATTGCAACCAGATCTGTTGTGTATACTGATAAATTATCTGTTATTCTTTCCTGACATATTACCCTATTCTTTGGAATATATACTGCTGACCCAGCGTGTCCTGTCTTTGGATCCTTGGAACCATCTGTAAATATGGTCAGAAAAATGCATATCCAGATAATATTTAATAATATCCGTCACTGCTACTTCCTTTGATTTATTTTTGATTTCCTTATGAATGCCTAATCTACATCTGGTAGGCTATAGGGAACAACCATGGAGGAATATGAGGGACTGAAACCGTTGAACAGTACTGTAACTTATGTAACCCTATTCTCAGCTTTCACATCGCCAATCCACCCACAACTTCTGTAATTGGACTTACTATGTTCCCAGCAGTCTTTTAAGATAGCTTTAGCTGGGTGGCTATCAACTTGTCCCTTCACATTAACCCAGTATGCTAACATCAGTATGCTAACATCAGAAGTACCCTTCTGATCCTCAAAGGCATCTCACCCATTTCCACTTGCATAGAAGACACTGGAGATGTTTTAACAGATCCACTGCATATCCTTAGAGCCTGAGCTTGCATGACATCCAATGCTTTGATATTAGACTCTGCTGATGACATATATGCTATACATCCATAATCAAAGACAGACCTCATTAGTGCCCAATATATATTTTGTAAAGATGTATGAGTGGCACTACGGAGCCCCTGAAGGGACATGGTGAAGAAAAAATAATGAGGCAGGAGGAAACATTTTTGCGTTCTCCTCACAAATTATTAGAATTTTACAGAGCCCCTAAAGGGACATGTTGGTAAAAAATAAAATAATAATAAAATAAATAAATAAAAAATAAATAAATAAATAAAATGAGTGAGGGAAAAAAAGTATAAGAGAAAAAAAAAAAAATTGTCAACGTTTTTGCGTTCTCTCTGAAATATTTTGTATTCCCTGTGAAAAAAAACGTTTGCATTCCGCCAAGAAACAAACTCAAGTTTTGCGAGCAAACGCAAATGTTTATGAGAGGGAACGCAAAGTTTCTTGGAGGAAAGCAAAACATTTGTGAGAGAATGCAAAATCATCACGTTTTTTTTTTCTCCCATCCCAGCTAACAGAGACGTTCTCCTAACTTTGGCTAACATTCTCTAAAGGTTCTCTCAAAGTTCTTGCAGTAACGTTAGTAGAACGTTTTCTCAAGGTTATGTCATTTGTAAACGTTCTAAAAACATTATTTTTGCATTGTTAGTGGAACAATTTAAAAACGTTATTAAACATATCTATAATCGGATACCGCAAAAGTTTAATTCGAAGATGTTAGTTTGCTCTGTCCATTTCACCACGGACTGTTTTTCTAACCTGGAATAATATTAAGCAGGCTTCTCTCAGCGTTTCATACTGACGAAGGGGGCAATTTCAACTATATTCCAGCAAGCAGTAAGTAGTGATTTACTATGGAAGTGGCGATCAACTTCACATCGTTTCTCTTAGTAGGATGAAAATAATCTTACTTAAACTGTGATTAATATACAGAAAGCGATCAAAGAACAATCCCTTTCCAATCGCCCAAGCTGTCAATAACACAGCGCGAGTTTATCTGGACACTTGCCAAAACTCATTATGAAATCAATGACGCTGTTACACTGCACAACGAAGCTCTTACTGTATTTATATACCTCATGTTTGCATTGGTGAAATCATTAGTGAGAGTGCAGAAACTGCGTTGCAATGATAAGATCTTTTTTCACCGGATCAACAGACTGCCCAGCAAGCAATTTTGCGTCTAATAGACGTCTAATAGCCGTCAAAACACAGCCCAGACGTCTAGGCTAAAACGAGGCTAATTTTGGGCTGTCAGTGAAAATCTAATAGACGTCTAAACATAGCCCAAGAATAGACAGCTATTGAATGACTACATGTATACGTCTAATAGACGTCTAAACATAGCCCAAGAATAGACAGCTATTGAATGACTATTTTTATACGTCTAATAGACGTCTAGACTAGTCTAGACTAGAATAGACTAGTCATCAATTAGACAGCTATTAAACGACTACATATATACGTCTAATAGACAGGCAATATGGGTCTAGGCTAAAACAAGGCTGATTTTGGGCTGTCAGTGAAAATCTAATAGACGTCTAACCATAGCCCAAGAATAGACTAGTCATCAATTACACTACATATACATGTAATAGACAACAAAATGAGGCATAAGGATTCTTTTCACTCAAATATAACAGGTTCTCATAAATTAAAATCCATCCAAACTAATTGAATATAAAGGATTTATTTAGAACAATTATATTAACAACTTAGACAACATTCAAACATAAAAATTAACAAATAAAATATTGGAAAATATGTAAAACAACTTAAGATACTAACATTTTTAAGAATGAATTATTAACTTTATATCCATAACCACCACCCCCTGCTCTCCCTGGTGCTTGTTTAAAATGACCAGAAATTGCATTTTTTATTTCCCATTCAGTCGCCGAAGGAAAGTTGGTCATCACTGCGTCTGCCAAATGAGAAAAAGAAAAAAATTATTGCTCAAGAAAAGCATTGTTGACAATCATTTTTAACTAATTACAGTCATTCACTTTTGCTAGGATGCACACTAGAGCTGGCCAATATAGCGTTAACGGAATATAGATTGAGACTATATAATTTATATCAATATTATTAATAAATTAATATCAATAATTAAAAATTTTTGCCTGCATAATGGTGATGCACTAATTATATATATATATATATATATATATATATATATATATATATATATATACACACACACACATATATTTTAGGGGTGTAACGATACACGTATTGAACCATTCTGTACTAGGCTTTCGGTTTGATTTCAGTACTTATTTTTAAACAGAACTGTTCGTTAGACAATTTTTCCTGCTGACCAAAATTTTTGAATTACAAATGTAGGCACGTCAAAAAGCGCGCTCAATGTAAGAGAAATCATAACAAATCGTGACAACAATCGTGCTCTTTCAGGTAGTGAACATATAGACCTGCATTATATGACTGACAGACAGACAAGAACAGTTTGACCTAAAAATATCAAAATTGAAACTACTGCAGAAACAAAGACACCTACATCTTGGATGCCCTTAAGGTAAGCTAAAACATACCAAAATTTAATTTTCAAAGTGAACTATCCCTATAAATCATTCTTTATCACTTACTCATATAACTCTAATGAACATAAAAATATACTTATAGGGGTAGTTCACTAAAAAAAAAAATCATGTAAGCATTTACTCACTTTCACTTGGTTCCAAACCTGTAGCCTATGGCTTTCTTCTGTTGACCACACACAAAAAATATATATTTTGAAGAATGTTGGTAACAAGACATTTAATGGTAGTCATTGACAAGTGTTCTGTATATTCAATTGCTGTCCTTTGTTGACTGATTGCTGGATAATTTGCAATAAACAGTGTCTTTAAATCAAATAAAATGGATTACATCACTCCAGTTCTGAGGTTTTTACACTGGCTATCTGTCTGCCAAAGAATTCATATCAAAATACTACAGCTGGTTATTAAATTAATTAACATTTTAAAGGGGACATATCATGCTAAATCCACTTTTTTAGCCCTTAAATGCATTTTGTTGTATATTTGGAGTGTTTAGAAGTACAGAAAAGTTGAAATTATTCTCTTCAGGTGCTTCGTTGATATCTTTATATTCTGTTTTGGTCATATTTTTCAACCTGTTCAGATTTTTCTGTTATCTATGACGTTTTGTGAACTATTACGTCACAGTATTTGCAGCGGAACTGCCAAATAACGACATTGACTTCCAGCCCAACACTTCGAGCAATCCGCCATTTTTATTTCTCGCTGCAATTTTGTAGTCCAAGCTAAAAGATGCAGAAGTTACGAGAGGGTAAGTTAAAATGTTCGGTTGTTGGATGTAGTAACCCATACGCTTCATTACACCGTCTAATGTAGATGAACTGCCGCGCTTATGATAGTGCGCATGTTTAACTGAAAGAACGAGCAGAGAGAGAGACTCGGTCGCGCGCTCACTCTCTCTCTTCAGAGCTAGGCGAAAGTGTAAACCGTCTCCAAACTAGACGCTGTCTTGCTCTCTCTCCCTCGCACATATTAATCAAAATAAATCGACACGGTGGTAAAAGGTCGGAAGACCAAAGTTTCATGTGTAAATACAGTAAGTAACACACCATTGCGATACATCCATATGAAGACGTTGTTCTACAGGTTCGTCGTCTTCATTTTCATCTCGCTCCGGCTCCGACTCGAACATGTAAGGCTGGCTGGACAAGTCTTCCGTTGTTGACATTTTGTTAATAACATGTGAATAAAAGGTTTCTGTGCCGCTATAATCGTATCTCTGCTATTAAACTACAAAAATGGCCGAACGGGGTGGAGTTGAACCTCTGCAAACTGGAGAGGGGGCGGGATATGACGTGTCTCAATTGTATTTAAAGAGACCGCACCAAAACGAGTTGCTGTCAGACGCACATCAGAAAAGGGGTAAAAAAGGGTCCTGTGGAGCTATAATAATGAGGAATTCAGACCCAAGGCATTGCAGTTCCGCTTTATATAGACTACAAATGTATGATTTATATGTTAAAAGGAACAATTTAAAAGCATGATATGTCTCCTTTAAGGCCAAAGTAAATTTCTAATCTTCTGATGCATTATGAACCATCCAAAGCAGACCTCTCAGGTCATCTGGGACAGTAGCCAGCTACTTTTATATCCCCAAAGTCAAAACAAAACATGGAGAAGCAGCATTCAGTTTTTATGCACCATATATCTGAAACAAATTCACTGAAAACTTAATGTATGCTGCATATTTTAATTCTTTTAAATCAAGTTTAAAGACTTTACTGTTTGCCACTACCTTTTATTAATTGGAAAGGAAAAATGATTATTTTATAATTTCTTTTCATGTTGCACTATGTTTCTGTTAAGTTGTATGTAAAGTACTTGGAAAATTTGCATTAAATCAAAAACTATTATTTCTTACTCTTATCTAAAAACAAAAATATATTGGTATCTTTTAATAATAATAAAAAATAGTAATGATAAGTTTCATAGTTTCATGCTTACCACCTTGAATTTAGATACATTCTAGATTAAGGGCACACAGTTGCAATAACACGTGCAGGTAATGTTAACTTGTTGGAGAAAAATAGTACTCTGCAATGGTAATGTTAAAATGTCACGGTTTCTACACATTATAACAACTAACTAATTTAAACAATGAACATAACAAAAATAACACGCATACTTACAAGATCGAAGTAGAAATTTGAAGGTTTTCAGAGTGTCGCTCGCTCGTTGCTCTCCGACAGTTGCCTCGTGTAAAATAAAACTGAAAATGGCGGAAATGTTTATCACGAGATCTGGCTAAAGTGATCTAGTCGCGCAATGCCAGTCATTAGGCTTGTTTGAGATGCGCCTTGCCTCGCCTGAAATGTAGTTGAGAGTAGGCGGCTGCAGTGAGGGGAGGAGTGAAAAAAGCGCAGGCAAGCCGGACAGTTCTCTCTTCTCGCAGTGGATCTGACACCTGTGAGATCAAAGATGGATATCGCGGGATTCACCGGATTCACGCTCGTGCACAGTGTTGCTAATAAACTGGATGGAATTTAAGTTCTGTTGCTTTTATATGAAAATAAATATAATGAACAAGACACCCAAAGTAGCCTACTTATTTAATTCCATTCCAAATACATGTTTATCAATATTTTTTTCTTTAATACAGACATAGGCTATGTGTTTTATTTATTTATTTATTTTTATAAAAATTACATTGCATAACCCATATATCGCACTGTCAGATAGCTTGGGAATATTATTCACACAACGTATAGGCCTACACATAAAACATTATATCAGAGTTTTAAAAGAGAACAATACATCACGGTTGTTTAAACCAATGAACATTAAGCTGTGTCGTCAGTAAGTCGTTTCCCATCATGCTTTTTATCAGCGCAGTCAGTGGAGAGCAACTGCGCGAGACTGCAGAATCCGACACGTGCGCCTTGCGCTCGCGAGAGATTTTTGACAAACGTCAGCATGACATCAGAGAAAGGCGGACCGCATTCGGACACATTTCTAACCGGCATGCATCTCGCGCTGATCACCGGTGATCGATTCTGCACAGATTTTGCTCATCTCAAACAAGCCTAATAGTAGCCTATCTGTCTGCACCCCGCAAGACTTCAAGTTATGCCCACTTCAAGTTACGCCCACTTCAAGTTACGCCCCTTCAAGTTACGTCACGCCGTAAGCCACGCCCCTTCAAGTTACGTCACGTCCCTTCAAGTTACGCCCACTTCAAGTTACGCCCCTTCAAGTTACGTCACGCCGTAAGCCACGCCCCTTCAAGTTACGTCACGTCCCTTCAAGTTACGCCCACTTCCGCCACGTCCCTTCAAGTTACGCCCACTTCCGCCACGTCCCTTCAAGTTACGCCCACTTCCGCGATATGACGAGATGACATCAAATGACCGTGAGAGCGATTAGAGAAAAGTATGCGATTAGTTTCGTATGCTTCTTAACCCACGTAAGAGGGGACGTTCTCGCGACCTTGTGCAACGTCCCCTAAAAGTTCTCTAAAGGTAACGAAAGTTCCGAACCTTTACAGAACATTCGGGACGTTCATAGAACGTCCTCTTTTGGTTATGAAAGTGTTGCAGTTCAAGGTTCCTTATATGACTTTAGGGGGACGTTCTATTTGGGGTATTTTATGGTCACATAGCAAACGTTACAAAGAGGACATTCGGGACATTAACAGAACGTTCTCGCATGGTCCTCTGTTGGTCATATAATAACGTTACCAATGTGACTTTAGGGGAACGTTCCATACTGGTTATTATATGGTCACACAACAACGTTACAAAGAGGACATTCGGGGCGTTAACAGAACGTTCCCATACGGTTCTCAGTTGGTCATATAATAACGTTCCCGTTATTACTTTAGGGGGACGTTCGATATTGTTTATTTTATGGTCACATAGTAAACGTTACAAAGAGGACATTCGGGACGTTAACAGAACGTTCTCGCATGGTCCTCTGTTGGTCATATAATAACGTTACCAATGTGACTTTAGGGGAACGTTCCATACTGGTTATTATATGGTCACACAACAACGTTACAAAGAGGACATTCGGGGCGTTAACAGAACGTTCCCATACGGTTCTCAGTTGGTCATATAATAACGTTCCCGTTATTACTTTAGGGGGACGTTCGATATTGTTTATTTTATGGTCACATAGCAAACGTTACAAAGAGGACATTCGGGACGTTAACAGAACGTTCTCGCATGGTCCTCTGTTGGTCATATAATAACGTTACCAATGTGACTTTAGGGGAACGTTCCATACTGGTTATTATATGGTCACACAACAACGTTACAAAGAGGACATTCGGGACGTTAACAGAACGTTCTCGCATGGTCCTCTGTTGGTCATATAATAACGTTACCAATGTGACTTTAGGGGAACGTTCCATACTGGTTATTATATGGTCACACAACAACGTTACAAAGAGGACATTCGGGGCGTTAACAGAACGTTCTCGCATGGTCCTCTGTTGGTCATATAATAACGTTCCCGTTATTACTTTAGGGGGACGTTCGATATTGTTTATTTTATGGTCACATAGCAAACGTTACAAAGAGGACATTCGGGACATTAACAGAACGTTCTCGCATGGTCCTCTGTTGGTCATATAATAACGTTACCAATGTGACTTTAGGGGAACGTTCCATACTGGTTATTATATGGTCACACAACAACGTTACAAAGAGGACATTCGGGGCGTTAACAGAACGTTCCCATACGGTTCTCAGTTGGTCATATAATAACGTTCCCGTTATTACTTTAGGGGGACGTTCGATATTGTTTATTTTATGGTCACATAGCAAACGTTACAAAGAGGACATTCGGGACGTTAACAGAACGTTCTCGCATGGTCCTCTGTTGGTCATATAATAACGTTACCAATGTGACTTTAGGGGAACGTTCCATACTGGTTATTATATGGTCACACAACAACGTTACAAATATGACAAATTAATGAAAGCAAAATACATCCAATTCATGAAAATATTAAATAATAATACAACAAGTATTAAACTTAAAAATAATAACACTGGTTAAAATGCTAGCCAATTTATTACGTCCTCTCTGCTAATTTTTTTTACTCTACTTTTACTCTACAAATCTAAAAACCTTGATGTGTCCATAAATCCCTTATTAACAAATAGACATACAAAACAATACAATGTCATAGATCAAGGCAACATGAAAATAAGCGATGCATAAGTGATGCAGTTAAATTTTTCACCACAGATTTACATTGGAAAATTGTGGATTTTTGTGGAGCTCTGACACGGTCTCCTAGCCTACATGCTGAAGTCGTGCATTCAATTTGAATTTATCAAGCGCACTTTACGACTTAATATAGTCTAAAAATACTTAGCAACATTGCTGCAGGATGGTGAACACATTTACCATTTATTATTTTCTATATAAATGTCTATACATTTCTATATAAATATTAAAAATTAATATTTTAGTGAGGCACTGCCACACCCGCGGCTGACTGACTCTGTTGTATTCAGAAGGGAGAGCTGCAGCCCCATTCAACTGTGAGCCACTGCTGCTGGTGCTGGCTATATATCTTCCATTATCTGTCCTTTATGTGCGGAGTGGGGAGCGCGCGCACTGCAGGCCATGGAAGCGCCCGCGCAGTCACTTGCATTTTTGCCTGTCAACAGTGTAAACAACTTAAAATAAAATACAATCATTTCTGGTCATACAGATACGAATAATACATTATTCAAAGCTTTTATTTGTATAAACTCACAATATCAAGAAAACATTGTGCTTTTGCTAAATAAACCACCACAAAAAGAACTGTTTTAAAGGTTACAATCTGCTATGAATATGAAGATTGAAGATTGTTGTATTGTATCTTCTATAAAGATGAATATGACATTTCGTTAATTAAAAAATAAGCACTTTAATGTTGTATCAATAAATAAACAACTTTTGTCTGTTAGATGTGTTTTGACTACTTTTTGTATGTTGTATAATTATATCTAGGTAATGAAGATACATTAACAAAAAAAAATATATATAAATATTAATATATATATATATAGGCTATATAAAACCGCTTTTAAAACCGATTTCAAATTGTCCATAAACTCAATATGCCACAAAGATCACACCACGACTGAACTTCATTCTGGGGGAAGAATTTTATTTTATTTTACCATCGAAGAAAAAATCAATTGGATGAGTCAGGTTCTGCACATCTGAGAAGAAGAAAAAGGTAAGATGTTTACAATCTCATACATGATTACAATAACGATTTTTCATGAGAAATGTTAGGTAGCCTATCTATAAGACGAATAAAACACGACAGTTTTACAACTGGGAAATATGACTTATTGGGTCTATTTGCACTTCAACATTTTTTAATAAATTAAAAAAAATAATACTAAATTATAATTATTATAATACGAATTATATATTAGTAACTAATACTAAATTATGCTCACAACAATTATTTATTTGAAAACAATACTTAGTTTCAATATAACGCAAAGTATGGTGATATAATGGTAGGCCTATGTTTTAATTAAAATAATAATAATATAGGCTAGGCCAAGCCTACACACACACGAAGATATACTCCAAGTTGCATTAATTAATTAGTTAATTATTGGGTGCGGCAGCGGAACCCAGTTTTTTTGTTTTCATTTATATTATATTTTATTACATGGCTTGGTTGAATTCTAATGTAGAATGCGGTCTGTTTTTTCTCGTTGCCATGAAAAACAGTGTTGCTATGGACGCAGGATTCTTAGAGACGGAACGGACTATTTTCTTTATTATTTTTTCACATTATCCCTTACATAATATAACGTTATTATTATTATAACGCAATATATCATTATATAAATATACTTTACATTTTTTAAAAATAAAATAAAAAACGTTTAACACCTATGTCACAAATTCTAAATCTGGCAGAGGGCATATATAAACTGGGGTCTGTGACCATCGCGCTCACACACACAGCCCAACTCTTTGACTCACACCTCAATAGTGGACATCCCAACTGGACATCCCAACTGTCAGTTTCTCTGAGGTAGGCCTAAATGTCTTTTTAATTAACCATTTCATTTAAATTAAAAACACAAAACAAAATGACATAAAATATGTAGACATGATGATAATAATAATAATAATAATATGGAATTTTAAGGGCAGTAGCCTTTGAGCGAAATTTTCTCATGGTAAAACGGCCGTTTCCACAATAAATTGACATAAAATTTACGGACTGTCTTTTCCAGTAGTAAATGTACCACATTTACTCACACAAACTGCTTTTCCGTCTTTTTCTTTAACTTTATACCACTCGCCCGCACTGTTAAACGCTGTTATGCTATAGGCTAATTGTCGTTAAATACCGTTATGTTTACGTGACGTCATTTGGTCTGAAGGAGTAGCCTATCCTTTTCAGATTAATTTTTTTAGGGTTATTATTACTGTCATGTTAACATTAGCTACTTTAAAATAAATTATGAATGCAATTATTATGAATATTGTAAGTTATACTTTATTTGAAAATTAACGCGCCTTCACACAGCCTCCGCACGAGCGCGACGGTGCCGTCATCACGGTGTGGGCGCGAGACCCTCACTGCAGAACACGAAATCCAGGGGGAGGAGTTGGATTCAGATCCAACTCCTCCCACCTTACATATACCTAAACCTATATCCATCTCCACCCCCTGATCCCTAAACCCACCCCTAAACCTACCAATCTCCACACCTTAAATCTGGATCCAACTCTGCCCCCTGGATCTCGTGTAGGCTACTGCAGTGAGGTGCTACTGCCATTTCGCGTGGATGTGTGCACGGCAGTTTTTGTGACTTTGCGTGAAACTCCGCTTCCAGAGGTGCACGAGCTTATTCTGGCCGAACAAAAAAAAAAGAGCCTACAATAGCAGAAATAAGCCTTTTTGGGGAAAATAAAATGTCCATGTTTAATAATGTTCATGAAATTAAATTTGTATTGGTTTTATTTATAGCCTACATAACAAAACCAGAACAAACAATAAATACATAAATACACTGTATACAAAACACACAAACAAAATAAAATAAAACCGAATTAAATAAATAAATAATTATTATTATAGAAATTACAGTTTAATGCACAACCGGCAACTTAGGCAAGTCACAATTCAGGCATGGATCTAGTATCATCTATCCTTTGAAGTAACACTAACAGTGTAAATAACATTCTCCCACGTCATATATATGATTTCCATTCACTTTATGCCTCTTCTCTGTGCTTTCCAGACCCTGCCCTACAGACAGACTAGCATGATGTCATCTCAGAAGGTAGGCTTGTCTTGCAAAAAAGGTTGAATGATCTTTAGGTTTTCTACTTAAATTATATGTGTGTACCCACCATTTGCAGAGAAAAAAACACATAGCTGTGTCACACAACTGGATGCCTGCAGAAGCTAGGAAAAGAGATTATAAGCGACTATGGCAGAGGGTGCAAAGGAAAATGAGAAATGTGCACATTAATGCAGCTGGTCCTAGTACTGTGCTAGACAGTGAAGCACACAATCCCAGGGACCCTATGCCAATCTGGAGCCCAGGCCTAAAAAATGCAATGACGGGAGAATCTGATAGTGACAGCGATGAAATGTCGTTTGTCAATACTGACATCAATGCAGTCACATCGCTACAACATACAATGGCAGAAGACACAGAGAATATGGCTCTTGAATATTCCAGTAGTGACATGGATGGAGAGTTTTTTGAGAATACTGCCAACAATGATATGCCCACTGAAAATTTAGCAGAGGAGTTAAAGAAGTGGATCAATGAATATAATATCAAGCACAATGCTGCAGACAAACTGCTCAAAATTCTCAGGGATCAAGGGCATAAACACCTGCCATCAACTACTAAAACATTATTAAAAACGGATCATGTTGAAAGCCAAATGGTGTCTGGTGTGGAATGCATTAAATTAGGAGTGACTGAACAATTAATCATGTGCTTGAATCGGTATCCCAACAATTATGCAAGAGACATCACTGAGCTTGAGATTGCCCTCAATGTAGATGGACTGCCACTCTTTAAGAGCACTGGTAAATCATTCTGGCCTGTACTCTGCACAGTACATCTAAAACCAGCAAGCACATTTCCTTTGACCATTGCCCTTACTGAGGCCAAGCCCAAATCACTGGACTTCATTAAAGTCATATCAGATGAACTGAACATGCTTGTAATGAATGGCTTTGCATGGGGAGAAACAACAATCAGTGTAAAATTGAGATGCATTACCTGTGATGCACCAGCAAAAGCCATGCTGAAGTGCATCAAACAATTCTCAGGTTACTATGGCTGTGACAAATGCACCCAAAAAGGCAACTGGGAAGGGCGCATCACATACCAACAAGTGCATGGCCTCACTTTGAGGAATGATGTCTCATTTAGAGAGCAACACCAGCCAGAACATCATCATGAAAATGCCGTGTCCCCTTTCAGCAATCTCCAAATTGACATGATCAAGTCTTTCCCTGCTGACTACATGCACCAGTGCTGCCTGGGAGTGATGAGAAAAATGCTCCTACTATGGTCACGGGGCAAGTCGGGGCATCGGCTATCGCCGGCTCAGCTGAGGGAGGTCAATCAGAGGCTAATAAATTTGAGAAGTGACATACCCCATATTTTTGCCAGGAAGCCACGGAGTCTGGAGGAATTGGAGAGGTGGAAGGCCACTGAATTCAGGCAGTTTATGCTCTACACTGGCAAAGTTGTTCTCCGGGGAATCCTGCCAGAAACCCTGTACAGTCATTTCATGGCCTTTAGTGTGGCTTTGTGCATACTAGTGTCTCCACATTTAACACAAACCCACAGTGTGTATGCCCATGAGCTCCTCACATATTTTGTAGAACAAGGCCGGCACATATATGGGAAAGAATTCCTGGTGTACAATGTGCACTCACTGCTTCACCTCACTGCTGATGCCACCACATACGGATCATTAGACAAATGCAGTGCCTTTGCATTTGAGAGCTACCTGCACCAGCTGAAGAAGATGGTAAGATCAGGAAACCATGTTCTAGTCCAAGCAGCAAAACGGCTCCAAGAACGTTCACAGATTCCTATACAATCAAGTGAAGAGAGACCAATACAATTGAAACATCCTAATAATGTTTACATTGTTAGCCCAACATCCTGCTGTGAAGTTCTGGAGAGGACCAACTCCGGAAAGCTCTTGTGTAGAGTCTTCTCGCACTTAACATCGTACCTTTACGAGCCATGTGACTCGATGATCTATGGAGCCTATGTATGTGGTCCATCAAAGATGGAGATTCTGGACAAGACAAACTTGCAAGGAAGGGCAATGATCCTTGAGGACGGGCATGGCCGCAAAGTTGTCTTTTCGCTCCTTCATGACCTTGATTAAGGAAACATGGAAATATGTACATAGTTAGTATTATTTATTTTTCTGTCATTGCTTTAATGTCTTAACTTAGATTTCATATTTATCGGCCCTCTTTTCTAAGGAGTGTATGTTCTTCTGTTTGTATTGTAGGTTGGATTTTACATAGTTATTTTTGAACAAGAAAATGCAATTGCTGTGGCGCCTGCATTATGGGTAGAGGAGGTGAATGGGGTAAGGGTACACAGACATACACACACACACACACACACATAATTAATAACGGAAAAAAATAAGATGTGATTAACTTTTCCCTGAAATGTTTTAGGTTCTGATTTGCTACTGGCCCCGTAGAAACGCTGCTGCCATGGCAAAGGCCTCCCAAAGGCCAGATAAGGAGCTCTGGAAGCGGCACAAAATAAGAATACTCTCCGAGACTGGTGAGAGAACTGAATAAATATATAGTCATATGGAGGTACACTGCCTTTAAATAGTAAAATGATTACAAAAACAACAATAACAACACAACACAAATTTACTCTGTCCTAAGACAACTATAAGACAGCCAGAGAGCGAGCCAAAAAAGCTGTAGAAAGTTCAAATGTGGAAACAGAAGAAGAGGAGCTAAAAGAGCGGAAAAAAAAAGTACCATCAAAATACTGGACAGAGAGTGAAGGTAAACACACGTGATTGCTTTTTCATGCATTACTCCACTGTTTATGTATAAAAATCCTGCCATATGCCATGCATGATTACAGAGATAACTACTGTATAAAACTAAACTATATATAAACTGTTTCATCCTGAATTAATAGGAGAATGTGAGATTCCTTCCAAAAAAAGGAGAAAAATGTCCACATCCTCTCAAAAGCCACCAAGCCTCCCAAAGCCTCCGAGTTGTAAGTAACAGATTTAAATTTTGATGTCATTTCTGGTGTTGTGTTGATTTGATGGTGGTGTGTCCAGTGTCAATTAGTGACTCTGCATTATTTTCTTAACTCCACATTTCTCCCACACACTGGACTTGATTTTTGATGACGTATTGTCGACAACTTTACAATCTCCACTAGCTATTCTTTTCTTCAACTCCTCAGCATCCATCTTGACGACTGCAAGCAGATCGCGCGCGGTTATGATGCATTTTTAAAAGTGAAAGTATAGGTAACGTATAGATTCCTGGGAGGGCGTGGCGCGTGGGCACAAATAAACGTGTGGATTTTTGGATTTGGATGTGGATGTGGATTTTAAATTATTTGATCAACTTGAAATACAGGCATATTTTTGTAGATGTGTTCCTAAAAATAAATATATTTTTACGTTTGCATGTGATTGTTTTAAATCCGTGTTTTAGACCCGTGTTTCCCCCGTGTCCGACCCGACCCGCACCCGTATCCGACACAGTTGGATATTTTTCATCCGTTTGAGCAAAATTTGCGGGTCACCCGTCGGGTACCCGAACACGTGCAAGACTCTAACTGTAGGCTACACCATATATGCTTATATTTAATTTCACGAAAACACAAAAAACATTTTCAATATTACAACAAATACAAATTACTGTAGGCTATCACAAGAACCATTTATGAATTAGTTAATTCGTTTTTCCGAATCAAACAAAATCAAGTCGTTATTTTAGTAGCATGAAAAACATTATAAATTAATATCTTACTTACATCTACAGTTTTCCTCGAGTGAATTCGGTGAAATCCAGATTGTGTCTGTCTGTCACATGTCTGAGGTGGCCATGTGGCGACTCCCTGGCGTCAGTGGCGTGAACGCGGCAAAAACTCCCGCGAACCAGCAGTTTTTTTTTTTCTTCACTCTTATCTAAACTCATATGATTGGTTATTGCATCATGAGCTCATCCTATTCGTGTCTGATTGTTTATAATGCTCAACGCTGAAATAAAAAGTAATATGTTGCATGCCATGTGTAGGCTAACTTACTGTAATATGGCGCAACACTTTTAATTTATTTTCACATTTTATTTCAATAGTGATACTTGTCATAGATTTATTTAGATTGTTTTACCCCCCTTGCAGAATATGCATTTTTATCCATTTTGGAGGGGGCAATTGTGTCTGTGTATATATAGAGAGCATGTATCACACATTCAACATGAAACAAATAAAAACAGTAATTGACAAGACAAAAAAAAAAAAAAAAAAGAGTTTTTTGGGATAGATTACCATGAGGGTGGAGAAGGAAGGCTATGTGTGTGTGTGTTAGAATATACATTACTGTGCGTGTAAGTTTGTGTATGATTGAGTGTTTTGTGTTTGAGTGTTGAAATCAGCAGGATTGGTATAGTATGAATTGTTGTAATTAAAGTATTGTGCCCTAGTTATATAAGGGGATGAGTTGGGTTGAGATGTGAAAGATATGAATAAAAATTATAATATTTCAGCCAGCGCTCATACCTGTATTTACATCCTGTTTTCGGTCGAAGTCCATAGTAATCAATTGTCGAGTTCATGCGCGTGATCATAGGTAACTAAACCTATGTGCGTGAACTCGACAATCGATTACTGTGGACTTCGACCGAAAACAGGATGTAAATACAGGTATGAGCGCTGGCCGAATTAACATAATTTTTATCCATATCTTTCACATCTACTGCAGTCAGATTCACCCGTGTTCACTCTGAAGGAATCACTCACATTGGCTGTGCACTTGTAATGACACATCAAGGATGTTAAGAGGCTAAAAGCAGGTTTAAAACTTGCCCCATTGAAGTCAACAGGGTGCAAATTTTAAAAAGAGGATAACACAGTGTAGGCAACACCGATTTTTGTCGTTGTTCTCTGTACTGACAGCACTCCAAATTTACAAAAAAATGAGCTCAATGTTAAAATTGACCGGAGTTCTCCTTTAACAGTCTTTGTACAAATCATCACATTGAATGCAACGGGAGATCAGATAGGGAATGCGGTAGGTCCTTTTATACTCCCCTGAAAAGGAGTTCCAGTTTACCACACCTGTTGACAAAAGAAAAGAAAAGTTTAAGTGTAAAACATGTTTGCATTTCTTCTTTTTTTTAAATATGAACTTTTCTGGTAGCACTGTTTCCTCAATATTAAAGTAGTTCACTTTTAAAATGAAAATTCTGTCATCATATACTCACCCTCATGTTGTTTCAAAGCTGTATGAATTTTTTTCTTCTGCTGAACACAAAGGAAGATATTTAGAAGAATGTCAGTAACCAGACAGTTTTTGGGTCCCATTGACTTCCATAGTATATATTTTTTCCCTACTATGGAAGTCAATGGGACCCAAAAACTGTCTGGTTACTGACATTCTTCTAAATATCTTCCTTTGTGTTCAGCAGAAGACAGAAATGCATACAGGTTTGAAACAACATGAGGGTGAGTATTATATGATGACAGAATTTTCATTTTAAAAGTGAACTACTCCTTTAATTTGCCACCATAACAAGACAATTCAGAAATGAAAAGAAACACTTATTGCCTAAAACAAAAAGCATTAGTCTAATGTAGAAGTGAATGTTATATTATGATAATTAAAATAATTTTAGCACTAGAACCTTGACTTGAATCATAACTGTGGCCCACACAAATGTAGAAATCTCCCATTTTGCTGCACAACTGGCATTTGTTTGGATTTTTTAAGATACTTTAAACTGTTGAATGAAGCTAGAGGAAAATAAAATAAGAATTAAAATGATCACAAACATTAACATTTATTGTTCTGGTGAACAAGATCTTCAGAAATACTGCGGTACATTCATGTAAAAAGGCACCCGTCAAGTAATCACAACTAAACTTGCATTATTCTGAATGCAGCAATGTGTGAGGGGAAATAAATAACATTACACGTTACACGTTGCATGTTACAGAGTGAGCTCCCGAATTAGCCTAATGTTTACCCTGGCTAACGTTAGCTAGCTTATAGGGATCTTCGCCGTGACGTCACGACGCGCTCTGGTTGGCAGAAGAAAAGTAATGGCCGCTTGCTGCGCAGCGCAAACACAGAAGAAAAATGGTTGTATCGTGCTGTGTGATCGGCAAGATTGGGTACTGTACTGTGTGTATCATCTGTGTACATACCCTTATATATTAAGGGCAAATTATTGTATTTTAATACATTTTTACGTGTCAACCAATGTTATATACAGGGCCTGAAGTTAACTTTTTTGACCACCAGCCACTGTGACTTTACCAGACAGTTTTTTTTTTGGGCCTCATAAAAGGTGAAAAAACATTTCTTCTTTAACTTGTAAGAATACACATTTAAGTTCTGTCAATTTATTAACGAGATCCATACAAGTAATAATAACTCTTAGAATACAGATAGACCTAGTGCAGCTCGCATGTAAACAAATCACACGTGGCTGTGTTGATGGCTGGGAAGCTGTTAGTTACACCGTTCAGGAACCGTTAAGCAGAACTAAATTAATATTGTTATTACTGGTAAAGTTACCGGGTAGGCTACCGGACATTTTCTCACCGGTTCACAACATCTGTGCAACTGTCATTGTACTAGCCTATGTCAGCGTTGCATTATCTCATCTCATCTCACCAACAGTTTAATACTTAACTCACACATTCAAACGCAGTCAGAGAAGGGCCTCATCTGGCTCTCCGATCACATATACGTTCCGAAACACTCAAACTGCGCTGCTTTCACAGATGCTTTCTTTACTAATGTGCCGCCACATTTTTTAGCTGTAAATCCAACGAATTTGCTGACTTCGTTAGTCAAAGAACAACAAAAAATTCTCACTCAGGTGATATGGATCAGGCAGAGAACATGAACCCTGGTTATAAAAGCTTAATTATATCTCTTTTTAGCTTCTTCGGACAAAGAATTAACATTATGCTGACAAAACACAGGTAGACTGCTGCGACTTGTTGGTTCTTTCTGCCAACCAGTTCGCGGCCACGCCCATATCGTGACGTCACATTTGACTCCGGCGAACATCCCTATATTGTTTTTATTGCCTGCCATTAGTTAACTTATGTTGCTTTCACGTGCTATCAGAAATGTGATATTTACAACTTTTGAAATCGTGATTTCGAGCTCATTGCATTCAAGTTCGAAATTGGAGGGTGTTCATGTACATTTTATACCAAGGAAAGCCGTTTTACGCCAATTCCAAGAGCAAGGCAGCATTATTATTACCACGCCAGCCAGTAAAATACTTAACAACACCAAGCGAGGACGGTTTAATTTTAAATAAATAAAAACTTTTAATAGATTATCAACTCCAGAAACAGTACCAAAAAAAAAAACAACACAATACTGTATGAACATTTCTTACACAGTTATCTGTGGAAAATATTAGGCTTGTTTGAGATGAGCAAAATCTGCGCAGAATCGATCACCGGTGATCAACGCGAGATGCATGCCGGTTAGAAATGTGTCCGAGTGCGGTCCGCCTTGCTCTGATGTCATGCTGACGTAGGTCAAAAATCTCTCGCGAGCGCAAGGCGCACCTGTCGGATTCTGCAGTCGAGCGCAGTTGCTCTCCACTGACTGCGCTGATCAAAAGCATGATGAGAAACGACTTGCTGACGACACAGCTTAATGTTCATTGGTTTAAACAACCGTGATGTATTGTTCTCTTTTAAAATGTTTGATTTTAAAACTCTGATATCATGTTTTATGTGTATACGTTATGTGGTAATATTCCCAAACTATCTCAGTGCGATCTCTATGGGTTATTCATTGTAATTTTTATTAAAAAAAAGAAAGAAAAAAAAACACATGTCTGTATTAAAGAAAAAAGACTGATAAACATGTATTTGGAATGGAATTAAATAAGTAGGCTACTTTGGGTGTCTTGTTCATTATATTTATTTTCATATAAAAGCAACAGAACTTAAGTTCCATCCAGTTTATTAGCAACACTGTGCACGAGCGTGAATCCCGTGAATCCCGCGATATCCGTCTTTGATCTCACAGGTGTCAGATCCACTGCGAGAAGAGAGAACTGTCCGGCTTGCCTGCGCTTTTTTCACCCCTCCTCTCACTGCAGCCGCCTACTCTCGCATACATTTCAGGCGAGGCAAGGCGCATCTCAAACAAGCCTATTCTTACCGTGGTCTCTGAACCCTCTAAACGAGCTGCCGTCTTGCCAACAAAATCTCGTTCTTCTGACATCTCGTGTGATTCGGTTGTGATTTGGACAACTTCAAGTTACGCCCCCTTCAAGTTACGCCCTCAGTCTTGCAGTCCGCAGACAGACCCATCTCATGCCAGTAGTCCCAGTAGTCATGTCTCAGTAGTGTTTCGATTGTGCCATCTAGCGGTTGAGAAATGCAATTGCATTTGATTTAATTTGAAATGATAGACAGTCGTAGATTGTGTATGAATGTTATTATGTTTATATGTGACAGCAAACATTAAGCTGTGTGAGCGAAAACATTTAAGACTAATATTATTATACTATATCGCTGGTCTGAATCAGGGCTATAGCCAAGCCGTACGTAGACCAGATTGCTTTGATTTCGCCAGGTGGGCTAAAGCAGACCGCATATAGCCCGTCCAATTCGAAGCTAAATCGTGACTACAGATGAGATCGACCATGTCGTGAAATGACACATTGAACCTTGTAGATATCATTAAGCGAACATGATGGAATATCAACCATTTCATGCACTGCCTGGCAAAAAACTACAATTAATCAGTTTTGACTAAAAGTGGGCTACAATAGCCGGGTCTGAATATGAGCTAGATCGTGGCTACGCACAGCCTACACATATAACATGTAAAATAAAGCAAACCAAACAACTTGTAATCACAGTTGACTTTGCTTACATGATGGAATATCATACATCTCTCAAGTTATTTTGGAAAAAAATACATTTATCCAGATTAAATGTTATTTGGGCTAAAAGTGGGTTACACATAGCCGGACTATATCTTGTCTGTATTTAACCGAGACATTGAAATGACGGCTATTGCTTGCTGGGTGTCATCTGCTCAATGCTCATCAGTCATCACTGCAACCTTTTATGTGATTGAAATAGATCTAAATACTTAAAAAACTTCTCACGATTCGTTAATCCCGATAGCTGTAATAGTAAAAACGTATAATAGCTGTAATAGTAAAAGTTTTCCAGATAGTTCCACATGTAATGCCAGATATTTCATATGCAAACATGTCAGCCAATCACAGCAGAGGGCGTTTACATTGAAGTCTCACAGCAGACACGCCCCTTCAAACAGAGTGTTCAAAACAGGGAATGAAATCAGGCTAGGAAATATGCCTTTTATTTCTAAATTATAACAATTTTTTATCTAAAAACCATACTAACATTATAAGGGCACCCCTGGAAACATGATAAAATAACAAAAATAATCCATGGAATGGGACCTTTAAGAAATGTACCAAAAAAAAAAGAACAATCAATCAATCAATCAATATATATATATATATATATATATATATATATATATATATATATATATATATATATATATATGATACATTCTTTTTAGTGCAAATTAAAATAAAACTTTCACACAACTTCACAACTGGTAGACATGCTGCATACTTGAAGTATTTTCTTCCTCACAAAAGTAAACAGTTTAACAAAAAGTGCTCTCAATATAATACTGAATGTACTGAAAATAAATAATAAAATATAATATTTTGGGTTTTATTCTAGGCGCGTTTGCCGCACGTGTTCAAAACCTTCAAACAAAGATGTTTTCTGTGAACGTTCCCTGCAGGTTATTTTTAGATTTTATTTTTAGAATGTAAACTAATTAAAACGTTGCAGATTATACCAATAGCCTGATTATTCTAATGCTGAAATGTGTCATTTAATTGTAAACAAACTAAATAATGCTCGGACACACTCGGTCTCTCTCGCGCACTGTCTAGCGGCATTCGTATCGCTGTTGTCCAGTCCGGCACCTCACACACACACACATGAAAAAAAAAAAAAAAAACCTTTGCAGGTCCTATGGCGGAGAGAGATACTCGGATGAAAGCCGCTTCAGTGAGCTCAATTATAGTAACGCTGCATTTTATTGTCAGTTACGGTCACGGCGGAAACCGTAAATCCTTTGATTACTCATTACTGAAAAAAGTAACGCTGTTATTTCCATCACTGGACACCATTATATGAGAACTGAGCTAGATGATGACATCACTGTTTTCTCCAGAAAACTAATGAGGTTTACGACTATTTCTACTGAGAAATTAAATAACTACTGAGAAAATATGAGACCAGAATAATCCAGAACTGAATATAGGAACAGTGAACAGGAACAACAAAACAATTAAGACAAAAGACTAGTTATTTCACTATTTTAAATGACAGAAATGTCTGCTTTGTTGGTTATGGGGAAGAGAAACACTCTCAAAGCTTTATTGATGACATAAACTGATGAACAATCTCACAAAGACAAAGTTCATGATGAGTCTTGAAGATGAAAGTCCCTTAAATAAAACAAGTTATACATGCTGTTAAAGATGTGATAAACTTATATTAACTTATAAAAAGCATGCATACATTTGTGGCATGAGTTGCTTCAATGATGAAGAATTTCTAAAACTGATATTATGTATTATATATTATGATTAAATAAATAAATAAATAAAACCTACATCTTGTTCTTACTTAAGCTGCATGCGTCTGTTTTATTATCTCAGCTTCTGCATATTTGATTTCTACTGGGAAAAAAAAGTACATAATTTTAAATAATAAAGTAGGGTTTACTAAATATCTGAGAAGCACTAAAATGCTCTTTGAACTTTAACATAGTAAATACATTTAATGTTTTATCAAAAATATGTACAGTGGGGAGAACAAGTATTTGATACACTGCCAATTTTGCAGGTTTTCCTACTTACAAAGCATGGTAGAGGTCTGTACACTTCAACTGTGAAAGATGGAATCTAAAACAAAAATCCAGAAAATCACATTATATGATTTTTAAATAATTAATTTGCATTTTATTGCATGACATAAGTATTTGATCACTTACCAACCAGTAAGAATTCCGGCTCTCACAGACCTGTTCTCCACTCATTACCTGTATTAACTGCACCTGTTTGAACATGTTACCTGTATAAAAGACACCTGTCCACACACTCAATCAAACAGACTCCAACCTCTCCATAATGGCCAAGACCAGAGAGCTGTGTAAGGACATCAGGGATAAAACTGTAGACCTGCACAAGGCTGGGATGGGCTACAGGACAATAGGCAAGCAGCTTGGTGAGAAGGCAACAACTGTTGGAGCAAATATTAGAAAATGGAAGAAGTTCAAGATGACGGTCAATCTCCCTCGTCTGGGGCACCAAGCAAGATCTCACCTCGTGGGGCATCAATGATCATGAGGAAGGTGAGGGATCAGCCCAGAACTACACGGCAGGACCTGGTCAATGACCTGAAGAGAGCTGGGACCACAGTCTCAAAGAAAACCATTAGTAACACACTACGCCGTCATGGATTAAAATCCTGTAGCGCAAGCAAGGTCCCCCTGCTCAAGCCAGTGCATGTCCAGGCCCGTCTGAAGTTTGCCGATGACCATCTGGATGATCCAGAGGAGGAATGGGAGAAGGTCATGTGTTCTGATGAGACAAAAATAGTGCTTTTTGGTCTTAACTCCACTCGCCGTGTTTGGAGGAAGAAGAAGGATGAGTACAACCCCAAGAACACCATCCCAACCGTGAAGCATGGAGGTGGAAACATCATTCTTTGGGCTTGCTTTTCTGCATGGGGACAGGACGACTGCACCGTATTGAGGGGAGGATGGATGGGGCCATGTATCGTGAGATCTTGGCCAACAACCTCCTTCCCTCAGAAAGAGCATTGAAGATGGGTCGAGGCTGGGTCTTCCAGCATGACAACGCCCCAAAACACAGCCAGAGCAACTAAGGAGTGGCTCCGTAAGAAGCATCTCAAGGTCCTGGAGTGGCCTAGCCAGTCTCCAGACCTGAACCCAATAGAAAATCTTTGGAGGGAGCTGAAAATCTGTATTTTCCAGTGACAGTCCCGAAACCTGGAGGATCTGGAGAAGGTCTGCATGGAGGAGTGGGCCAAAATCCCTGCTGCAGTGTGTGCAAACCTGGTCAAGAACTACAGGAAACGCATGATCTCTGTAACTGCAAACAAAGGTTTCTGTACCAAATATTAAGTTCTGCTTTTCTGATGTATCAAATACTTATGTCATGCAATAAAATGCAGATTAATTACTTACTTAATTACACATTACATACAATGTGATTTTCTGGATTTTTGTTTTAGATTCCGTCACTCACAGTTAAAGAGTACCTACGATAAAAATTACAAACTTCTATATGCTTTGTAAGTGGGAAAACCTGCAAAATCGCCAGTGTACTCAAATACTTGTTCTCCCCACTGTACAACGCATAATTCATAAAGAAAACCTGTTTACATTATACATGTGTAATGTACATTAGTAGCAAATGACAGCATCTGCTTAAAAGAGGCAATTACAGTAACAAACAAAAGAGGAATAGTAATAATATTTGAGTTTATTGCCATATCAACATCACCAGCTATTACATGGCAGATACATATTAAACATTTAACATCAAAAGTACAATATAACGAAAACAAACATTTAATAAAATTCAACTTAGACAAATAAAAAAATAAAATAAAATAAGTACATGTACAAAATGAGTACAATTCTATAAAAGATTCCTGATAAAAGTTTGTCCTGATAAAAAGTGTTGTCTCATAACATTAAAGATCAGGCAATCAAAAAGAATATGCTTTACAGAGAGTTGATACTGAAGTACTAACATTTTGGTGCTTCTTCACCCCTCAATAAATGCCCATGAGTCAGTCTAGTATGATTCTTATGCTGAATCTTGATGTCTGTGTCTTAATTTTCTTCCACATAATATATTTTAAAAATCAAAATTCAGAATGTGTGATCTGTGCCAAGAGACTATTGTAAGTGAATATAATCCATTAACATCAAATAACCACTTTTGGTCAGTGATGAGAAGTGCATTATTCTACTTTTTGCTGAAAACTATGGCCTATCCCACACCTTGTAAATACAACTTGGTCGTGTCTTGATTTTAAACAGAAGAGAAGAACATGAAACAGGCTTCCGAAATCATTGAAACTGATAAAAGAATGCTTGATATTACAGTATGAATGAGACATTGGTAATATCTTAATAATATCAGAACAGAAACTAGAATAGGAAAGTAGTGTGAGAGCTCACTTCATCATCCTCATCATCATCATCATGCAGCCAGAAACGATGAAACATGTTTAGATGTGTTGAACTGTTGAACAGTGCGTATATGAACCGTTCTGCTCTGTGGACACAAATTATGGAGAATGATGACTGAACAACTGACATAACCAAAAAATGTCAAAATCTAAATGTAAAATAAATGCTAATCTGCAATTATATTTAATATGGTCCATCTTCTGGTCTTTGTTCCAGAGCCGTCTCGTCAGCTGAATGTGGAAATGTTTCTTCAGTTGTTCAGTGTTTTATGCTGTACTGTTGTTGAGTTCTCCAGCTGGAACACAGCAGTGATGATGATGATGATGATGATGATGATGAAGAGTTTCTCAGGCTGACTTTATCAGCTGGCGAAGCATGTAGCATTGCTTTTAGCCCATCCTTTGTTCCATCTTTGAATCCTCTTTAATAATTCACTCTTCTCTCATCTGCCTTTATCACACTATCAATCTTATGTTCCTCTTGTTTCCACTATTAGTTCCACTAAATGATTTATGATGCAGAACCCTGAAAAAAATGGGTTGAACTCCCCTGCTTGTCTTCTTCATCATCATCTTGTTTCATCAGTATGTCAAACAATCCAGGAGTATCAACTACAGACACGTCCCTTTAGTTTTCTTGTCAGTTCTCAATCTTGCTTCTATTTCGCATTCTCTCTCTCTCTCTCTCTCAAAAATATTGATGGCCTTCTCATGTCTTCATGTCTGTTTTTCCTCTTGATCCTTCTCACTCACTGATTTAAGTATGTCTCATCATCATCATCTTGGTGGACCTTTAAACTCTGCTCTGATTTTCTCCTCCGTTTCCTTTACCACTCTCTCAATCTCCTCTTGTAGTTTTCTCTGCATTTCCATATGTATCATTTCCATATGTCTCATTTCCATATGTCTTATACGTCTCATTTTCATATGCATTTCCATTTCCATTTCTATATCCATTTCCACATGTCTCATTGATGAATCCGGATAATCAAAGAATCTCTCAAACTCCTCCTCTCGTTCCACCTCTTCTTGTATCCTCTCTTCCACGCTCAGTCTCATTGCTTTAAGTCTTTCTTGTAAAAATCTTGGTGGACCTTCAAACTCTGCTCTGATTTTCTCCTCCGTCTCCTTTCTCACTCTCTCAATCTCCTCTTGTCTTTCTTGCTCCTCTCGTTGTGTTTTCTCCGCTTCATCTCTCCGTCTCATTGCTTTAAATCTTTCTAGTAAAAATCTTGGTGGACCTTCAAATTCTGCTCTGACTCTCTCCTCTGTCTCCTTTATCACTCTCTCAATCTCCTCTTGATGTGTTTTCTCCATTTCCTCTCTCAGTCTCATTAATTTAAATCTTTCTAGTAAAAATCTTGGTGGACCTTCAAACTCTTCTCTGATTCTCCTCTCTGTCTCCTTTATCACTCTCTCAATCTCCTCTCGTCTTTGTACCTCCGCTTGTTTTCTAATCATTTCTGTTTGATTGCGGACTATAAACGACAGTAATCCTCTGTTCTGCCTCCTTTCTGTCTCAATCTCCTCTCGTCGTTTCCTGTCTTCATCTCTCAGTCTCATTGACTTAATTCTTTCTTGTAAAAATCTTGGTGGACCTTCAAACTCTGCTCTGATTCTCCTCTCCGTCTCATTTATCACTCTCTCAATCTCCTCTTGTCTTAGTTTCTTCTCTTGTTGTTTTCTTTCCTCTTTCTCTCTCTGTCTCTGCTCTTCTTTCTCTCGTCTGAATCTCAGAGGATCTTCAATCATCTGATTACTGAAGTGTCCTTCTCCATTCTGCTCTATCAATGTGTCAATCTTCTGCAGTAGATCATCCACCTGCTCTCTGTTATTCTCATCTCTATTGTTGAAGACGTGAAATCTACCTCCACACCGACCAACTAGATCTCTTAATATACAGTTCTGCTTAATGAGTTTCTCCACAGATTCTCCTTTAAGCTTATCTCCATGAGTGAAGAGAATGATGGAGTATTTTAACACTTCTTCACCAAACAATGTTTTAATCTGTTCTGCAATCTGCTGCTCCAGTTCAGTGAAAATCATACTCAGATTAATCACAATAAGAAATGTATGAGGTCCAGGACTGGATAAATAAACACTCCATGCTATCTCTGTCATTAACTCTTCAGAGTTCATGTGTGAGTGAAAGAATCCAGGAGTATCAACTAGAGACACAGATCTGCCTGAAACAGTGGCACGAGCATCTGAACATTCACAGGTTACTGATCTTGTACTCCTCTCAGATCTGAACTCTCTCTGTCCCAGTATTGTGTTTCCAGATGCACTCTTCCCAACACCGGTTTTACCAAGAAGAACAATCCGTCTGGAAGTGTCTGGTTTGCACAAAACAGGAAGTCTGACAGAAAACAGGCTGGTCAACCTCTCTACATCTGTACAATAGAGAAAGCAGATGCAAGCAGTGATCTTTTCACCTGGGGCTGCATGATATTGAAAAAATCTGACATTGTGATACTGTTTTTATTTAATATATATTGTCATATCAAAAAACATTTAACCAGATGACTTGAATAGCTCTATTTGGAAATAATTAATAATTCTAGGATGATTGGGATGATTTTGAAGGGGAGTGAATCTGCAAAATAAACAAAAGCACAGATATACAGTAGAACAAAGATATAAATGATATAAACAGTGCTTTATGTTTTTCAGGCAAGTATAACATTATTCAAGTATAGAAATTGAATAATCAACAGCAAAAGTGATTATTTTTGTCTTTTGTTTGATTAACATTAATAACACAAACAACAGCAGGTATATTAAGAGCTGCATGTATTCAATATAATGATACACATCCGTTTTTACTCTTAAAGTCCCCCTGTGGTGAAAATCCAGTTTTTAATGTTGTTTATATGTCTATGTGGTGTTTTTAATATGCTTTCAGACAAACCATGTGTAAATTCACAAGTCGACACCATTGCTGAGTATTTACTCCGTAAAACTGCGGTGAACCAAAGACAGCCTCAAAAACACAGTTTGAAATCGCTGGTGTTTCTGACGTCACAAACTACCTTGTAACCAATCAGATCAATGTGTGATTGTCAACAAGTGCATCTCTGAGCTGGAGTGAGTGAGTGCAGGCGGGGCTCATTAACATATTCATAGAACCACGTATACTAAATGAGGAAAGGGTGTAGAGTTACATTCAAGCTATTTTAAGGCATGAAGTATTTTTTATGTTCCAGGAAAAAGCATCTAAATAGGTCAATTTGGTGATCAATGATGAGTTTTAAGGGATACAATTATTGACTACAGGGGGACTTTAAATGTTATGTTCACTTAAGACATACCTGACTGTTTTTACGAGTATACTTGCGGAGACTGGAATTTTAACAATTTTGCATGTCTGTGTCCTTTCAAGCACAAAAAGACGAGAAAGAGAACTTGATTCATGTTCTGTCTGCGAGGCTCTCTGCACAGAAAACGGGGTGCGAGATCCAGTTCTCCTTCGAGTCTTCTTGCGCTTGAATGCTTTAAGCTGGTTTGAATGTTTAAACTGATAAACTGATAGGACTTAAAAAGACGTGCAAATGACAAACTGGTTAAACTAACCTGATCTACGATCCTTATACTTGACATCACACATCACGATATTGATGCTAAAACGATATATCGTGCAGCCCTAAGTTCACCTATTCCTAATTCAAGAACACAATGGTGAAATGCAGAGATCAAACTAGCTGCATTACAATAACCAGATATGGAAAATGAATAAAGCATTCTACAGAGACCCAGAAGGGACTTTGTTAGGCTTGCTGTGGTAGTATGCGTGATCACAAATTCAAAAGTGAAGAGCAAGCACATTGCTTGCATATTGATAGTGGCTCTCTGCCCGCAAAATATTTATAATATAATTATCCAACTATATATATGCAAGATAATGCAAAAGTATATTGGGCGAAATAAATAAGTAAATATATTTTTTCCTCTCATCTCATTTTTCCACCACTATGTCCCTTTAGTGGCTCCGTAGATTGCATCACATCCCTATGGATGATTTTATTAAACCCTGCAACTGCAGACTACGAATGAAATTGACTACATTGTGTCAGTGAGATCTGTGTATTAAGAGTTCAAATATCAAACTATCTATCAGATCTCCACGAGTGAAGAGAATGATGGAGTATTTTAACACTACCTGTACATAAAACACTCCTCCTGATATTCACATGCCTGGGGTCAGGAACACTTTCTAGTATTCTCGCCGCTAGAGTCCGCTTCGGTTTTGCTCCTTTTTCTGTATAAAAAGATATAAAATGGATTGCATTTTTCAGCCCTCACTTTACTCACAGTGGTTAAACAGAGATTCAGCTGTTACAGTCATACATTTCAGATTTTCCCAGATACATTACATACAATAGCATTAAATGTTTTATTCTAGTCACATCTGTAAATAGCTTAAACACTAGCTTTTGGGGAAAAAAGTGTGCAGAACATTTATCATGTCATGCAGGAGAAAAAATGACAAACCAATCTGTAATGAGTAAAACATTATAATACAGAGATCTCTCTCTCTCTGTAACTCTTTCTCGCTGTGACGCAGCGTTTGAATCTCTAAAGACAGTCAGTGAGAGCAGACTTTCACAATTTGTCTTAAATATTTATAATATTTTGTATAATAACGACTCACTCACCTATTATGTCAGGGTATGTTGAATATATTTTTGTAAACAGCTCTTGAACTTGTCCATTAGGTTCTCTCTTCTTGTTGTTGAACACATGGTATCTCTGGTCATATTTCTGAACGAGTCTCTTCAGTGGTTCAGTCTCATAGATGAATTCATCTATTGACATGTTTTCTTCCTCTAGTTCATCTCTTCCAGTGAAGAGAATCCAGGTTTTCTTCAAGCGCTCTTCTCCTAACAGCTCCTCAATCTTCTCCACAGTTTCTCTCTCTTTTATAGTGAATCTGTCAGCTTTGATGACCAGCAGAAACACACAGGGATCTGATTCACATCTCTGAAGAACATTTGCATAAATCTGCTGAATCTCCACTTCACTGAGCTTTGTGTTGAATAGTCCTGGTGTGTCATAAACAATGACCCGTCTTCCACAGACCCACCCAGATTCAACAGCTAATTCTTGTGTGACAGAAGTGAAACTTTCCTTTGATTCAAAAGCTTTTCGTCCCAGTATTGTGTTTCCTGATGCACTTTTCCCAGCTCCTATTTTTCCCAGTAACACCAAATTCAGACCCTCAATCCTTTCTGCCATTTTCAAGATGTGGCCTAAAGCTAAAAAGTGCTGCAAGACAAAAATGACACATAAACACACATTTATCAAAAATCTCACAGACATTTCCTTCAGTACATGTAGTATATGGGAATGCTTCTGTAAGGACCTACTGGCCCGGAGACTGTTTCAAATAGAGTGGCTGAAGGCAAGTTGCGTTGATCTGTCTTTTCTTGGTGCTTAATTGCATCTGATTCCATTATTATTATTAGGTCAGAACCCGCGGCCATCAGGGCCGGACTGAAGCTGGTACCCGGGCGTGGCAGGGGGGCTCGACAGCGCCCCCTGGAATGGGGTCCGAAATCTTGGTCCATATATCAAACAAGCTTGCATGTAATAATATGAAACTCAGTACACATATAGATCTCATCGGGCCGCACAACTTTCGTTCTCTAAGTTTTACAAAAGCCCAACAGGAAGTCGGTTATTATACGTTGTTTGGAAAACGCATACAATGGAATGTGAAATACTCCTCCTAGGGAATTCATCCGATCGCCGCCAAACTCGGTGTGAATGAAGTCAAGACATTGAGGATGAATTCTTGCGAACAGATTTTTGATATCTCGAACGGTTTGGCCGTGTTGAGGAAACAAATTTATGGCGAATAATGGGAGACAGGAAGTGTGTTATAACTTCTGCATACATTAACTGATCTTGCTGAAACTTCAGCAGTGTGTTCGTTGTAAGAGGCCGATCACATGGATGTAACTATTGTGAGTCAAAGTTATAGCGCCACCAACTGGCAACAGGAAGTGTGTCACTTTCAAAATGCTTTGAAATCACTTTCTTATTTTTACCCGATTTGCTTAAAACTTTATGTGTATAATGTAGACACACGGCAGATGTAGACCTGTGAAAGGATTATTGATATCTTAGATACTGTTGCCGTGGCAACGCATCAAACTTTAATATTCTTTTCGGATGCTTTTGAGACTCTTCACATGCTTGAAAATGCATGAAACTCGACAGACACATCACATTTATTATACAGTAGACATGTGCAAAGTTTCAGAAACGGGTGTGGTGGAATGGCTCAGTAGCGCCACCTTTAGTCAAAAATGGGGGCTTAGTTTTTCCTAGAATCACAAAACTTGGTAGGTGTATTGCTCTCATCAAGCAGGACAACTTTCTAATTTACAGTCATAACCTCAGACCCACAGGAAGTCAGATATTTTGGTTTGGATGTGGATTTTCTGGAGAATTTTCTCTCTCTCTGTGTGTGTCTGTGTGTGTGTGGGGTGGGGGGGGGGGGTTGTCTATTCCTTTTAATCTTTGTTTTTCAAGGTTTCAGGGGCTTTTGGGGCCCTTAAAGTGCTCAAAAACTCTTGAAACTTTCCACACAGGTCAGAACCCACGGTCATCAGAGCCGGGCTGAAGCCGCTCAACAGCGCCCCCTTGGACACGGTCTGAAAACTTGGTCCATATATCAAACACGCTTGCATGAATTAATATGAAACTCGGTACACATATAGATCTCATCGGGCCGAACAACTTCCGCACTCTAAGTTATTAGCTCCGCCCAACAGGAAGTCGGCTATTATGGGTTGTTTGAAAAACGCATTCTGTGGAATTTAATGTACTCATCCTAGAGAATTCCTCCAATCGCCTCCAAACTCGGTCAGCATGAAATCAAGACATTGAGGATGATAAATTCCGGACGGATTTTTGATATCTCGAACGGTTTGGTCGTGGCGAGGAAACAATGGCGAGAAAAGAAAAACACGAAGTAATATAACTTCTGCATACGTTAACTGATCTTGATGAAACTTCAGCAGTGTGTTCGTGGTAAGAGGCCGATCAGATGGATGTAACTATTGTGAGTCAAAGTTATAGCGCCACCAACTGGCATATATATATATATATATATATATATATATATATATATATATATAATAAATATAGCTATATATATAAATATAGCTGCGAGCAGCGATGGAGGGCCCAAGCCGGTGACACCGCCACCCCGGTGGCTTTAGTGTAACTAAAGGCACCAGGGTGGCGGTGCCACCGGCTTGGGCCCGCAATCGCTGCTCGCAGCTATATTTATTATTATGACCTAAAAAGTGTTGATTGTAGTTCCAAACGATTTCTGATAATGATTTAATATTATTTTTTGGTATTCAGTTTCATTCATTGTCAGTAGTCGCAGGGTTTACCATCATCCATAGGGATGTGACACGTTCTACGGTGCCACTAAAGGGACATGGTGGTGGAAAAAATATGAGATGGGAGGACAAAATATATTTCACTGTAGGGCTGTCACTAACCGTTATTTTCGCAATTGAGCATAATCAGTCAATTATTTTGATGATTAATCGAGAAGTATAAAATACAATTAATAGGTCAATTTCATTGCCATTTAAGTGAAATTACTGAACTTAAATATACAAGCTTGATAAAAATTATCATTCTATAAGAAAATTTCAGATGGCACTTATATATTCAGATGGCATATATATATATATACACTCACCTAAAGGATTATTAGGAACACCATACTAATACTGTGTTTGACCCCCTTTCGCCTTCAGAACTGCCTTAATTCTACGTGGCATTGATTCAACAAGGTGCTGAAAGCATTCTTTAGAAATGTTGGCCCATATTGATAGGATAGCATCTTGCAGTTGATGGAGATTTGTGGGATGCACATCCAGGGCACGAAGCTCCCGTTCCACCACATCCCAAAGATGCTCTATTGGGTTGAGATCTGGTGACTGTGGGGGCCATTTTAGTACAGTGAACTCATTGTCATGTTCAAGAAACCAATTTGAAATGATTCGAGCTTTGTGACATGGTGCATTATCCTGCTGGAAGTAGCCATCAGAGGATGGGTACATGGTGGTCATAAAGGGATGGACATGGTCAGAAACAATGCTCAGGTAGGCCGTGGCATTTAAACGATGCCCAATTGGCACTAAGGGGCCTAAAGTGTGCCAAGAAAACATCCCCCACACCATTACACCACCACCACCATCCTGCACAGTGGTAACAAGGCATGATGGATCCATGTTCTCATTCTGTTTACGCCAAATTCTGACTCTACCATCTGAATGTCTCAACAGAAATCGAGACTCATCAGACCAGGCAACATTTTTCCAGTCTTCAACTGTCCAATTTTGGTGAGCTCGTGCAAATTGTAGCCTCTTTTTCCTATTTGTAGTGGAGATGAGTGGTACCCGGTGGGGTCTTCTGCTGTTGTAGCCCATCCGCCTCAAGGTTGTGCGTGTTGTGGCTTCACAAATGCTTTGCTGCATACCTCGGTTGTAACGAGTGGTTATTTCAGTCAAAGTTGCTCTTCTATCAGCTTGAATCAGTCGGCCCATTCTCCTCTGACCTCTAGCATCAACAAGGCATTTTCGCCCACAGGACTGCCGCATACTGGATGTTTTTCCCTTTTCACACCATTCTTTGTAAACCCTAGAAATGGTTGTGCGTGAAAATCCCAGTAACTGAGCAGATTGTGAAATACTCAGACCGGCCCGTCTGGCACCAACAACCATGCAACGCTCAAAATTGCTTAAATCACCTTTCTTTCCCATTCTGGCATTCAGTTTGGAGTTCAGGAGATTGTCTTGACCAGGACCACACCCCTAAATGCATTGAAGCAACTGCCATCCATTTCCAACTGTTAGGTTGATTAGATAATTGCATTAATGAGAAATTGAACAGGTGTTCCTAATAATCCTTTAGGTGAGTGTGTATATATATATATATATATATATATACATACATACCGGTACATATATATATACAGGCTGCACATACTAATAGAAAAAAAGAATTAACGAATTAATTAAAACAAATTGAATTAATAAATAAATAAATAATAATATTGACGCACATGTTTCTCTCTGAAAAAACTTGACAAACGTCTTGAAATACATAATCTGAACAATGTTTCGAGGTGTGGTAGCTGTAGAATAAGCGGAATAATTGACTCCTGGCAGTTGAATTATTAGAAAAATAATGCACACCTGAGGTGTAACGGTTCGCTTCGTGACCGCATTACCACCTCGGGTGTGCATTATTTTTCTAATACTTCAACTGCCAGGAGTCAATTATTCCTTACTTATACAACTTTGGATCTTAAAAATGTATTTTCAGTTCATGTTAAAGGAGCTGTATGTAAGATTGTGGCCAAAACTGGTACTGCAATCACTTTCAAATTACTGTAGAGCAGTGTATCCGCTCCCCCTCCCCCTGACTCGAGGTTGCCAGATATGCTGCAGGATCCAGCAGGAACGTAGGCTGCTACAAGGAGCTGCAGCTGTGGTAAGAGCAGCAGAGCTGGCAACCCGGATGCCGAAACACTTCTGACTTCGTGATTGGTAGATAGGTGGAGGGTGGGGCTTCAGGCCAAAACACAAGATGACAACATCAACATCAGTTGAGGGCTGCAAGTTCACTTTTTAAATGACAATATCCTGGCCGTACTACTGTTGTCAGCGATATAAGTATTTGAAATGAACATGATTTCTTAATGTCTAGTGACATATCAGGGCCATTTTATGATTAATTGAAATACATTTCTTACATACAGCTCCTTTAACTAATACTAACAAAATGAAACCACATTATAAAGTGTTACCATTTTTAATAAAGAAAGTTGGTCATAGGAGTGTAAAAAAAAAAGTAAAAGTTGAGGAATCTTACACTGGTTCAAACGAGGCTACTGTATTTTATGTTTGATTTATGTTGAAGTGTTTGTGACATGGCTTTTAATGGCGAGCCTTTTGTTTTTGTATCCAAGCTATCAAAGTATATCAAAATTTGAATTTAGATTTAACTGCTAATATATCGGTTATCGGTATCGGCCAACATTTTCATATCAGTGCTCCTCTAATTGAGTGTTTTCAAACACACGTCTGATTGCAGTTCAGTTTGCAATGAAAATGATAGTTCAGCTAGGGAGGCAGTTATTGATTATTTTAGTAATCGAGTATTCTACCGATTATTCCATCGATTAATTGAGTAGTCAGATAAAAAAAATTATGGTAATAAAAATAGATCGAAGTGAACAACAGTCAGCCACACGTCACAGCCACAATCATCACTCAATCACCAGAGTACTGATTCGCTGCACCTGCACTCCCTCATCAACACACCCTTCATATGCCCCGCTCACCATTCACTCCTCGCCTGGTCTCATCGCAGTAATACACTGCTTTCTGTCAGACTCCTTACCAATCTACTCACCTGAGATCGTCTCGTCCTGTTTCCAGTCTCCTGTCTGTCTTCCGTCCGTCATCCTGATCGCCTGTCTTCGTGTTCACTCGTCACCTGCACAGAGAATCCACTTCAGTCAACGCCAGCTCAATGTCACCATCATCAATCATCATCCTGTGAACATCATCCTCATCCACCAAACACTGTGTTCAATTAAACCTGTCTCTCCTTCTGTGTGTGTGACGACAACAGTCTTTAAAATTACTTTAATACAAATATATAACAACAACTGTGGGGTTACAAATTTAAGAATCTGTTTAAGATCTGCCGATCCTACATCCTTACATCACATCACATGAAAAACTCAGGTGAACTACAGTGTACTGGAGTGGGCATTCAAGGTAAACATGATGGCATCAATTTGCTTATTAGATTCAATATAGTTTCCAGTGAAAATGATAACTGCGGCGGACTGAAACTAGCAAAAAACACTTGTGTCACGCTTGGCGCTGCATTGCATCAGGTAGGGCCCAAGAACTACAACTGACTTCAGACACAGCCTTAGATGAAATCAACTGAAGATAAAAAGACATTAAATCTGTCACCATTTTTGAGATTCATATGCTCATTCTTGATGTCTGTGTGAGTCTTGGAAATTTTTGTGCACAAACTGTTTGTAAAATCCTTCATATTATCTGATGTCACAACATTGCTGGCACTTATGCTGTAGAATTACAGTTTTGAATTAAACTAATATGTTGCCCTTTTAATCAGAGATCAGACTCTGAATGAAATCAGTGAATCAGGTCACTACATGATGATTGTCATCATCAGTCCTTCACCATCAACACCCGATCAGACTTTTCTTGCCTTTTGTGCCATAACAAAGATGTTTTATAAACACTCAATTACAGCAGCCAAAGAAAAACTAATGTGCAAAAGTCAAGGGTCAAGAGCTCAACTAAAGCAAACACTGATCTCCATCATGGTGACCTTAACCGAAACTCAAATCATCAACTTCTAAACCTCTGTTAATTATAATAAGAACTTCTGTTGGCGAATGGCAGTAATAAAGTCAAACTGTTTAGTAATAAGTGAAGCTGGTAATGCTGTTTGTGGAGTTGTTTAATCCTCCTCTGCTGAGATCTTGAGAGCTTTATCGTCTTTTATCTTCAGTTGATTTCATCTAAGGCTGTGGCTGGAAGTCAGTTTTCGTTCTTGTGTTTCTCTTTCCTTCAGTGATTCTGCTTGTTAACAGCAGGTGTTCATCACTAATGCTCAATCATCACTTAATTAATCACTTAATTATACAATTTTTATTCAATTATCATTCTGGGATCTAGAAATGTTCTATAACTCATTCAGTTTGAGTTCTGTTTCAGTCATTCAAGTTTCAGTAATATTTGAGTGCAGTGAACTCAATTTTATTTAGTACATATTACTGTTAGGTTTTACAGTGCAGAATCAGGTCCCAAATCAGTGCAAGATGTCAACGCCATATTATGACTTTGGCGGCTTCACTTTTCTACAATGGAAAGGACGCACACTGCGTTCCCAGATGAACGTTATAAGCAACTCAAACTCACAGTATGCAGAGATGGATTTTGAAAAACATGAGACGCACTCCACGCATATAAATGATTACAGTGCAACTATGAAGCAAACCACGTCCGACTTTTTGCATTCCCAAATGCACGTTATTGGAAACCTATAAAGCAGCATGTGCAGAGTTTGCATGGAGCAGCGTTTAATGTTCACTGAACTGAGGTACTTTAAACATGTAATCTACATGTATGTAAATAATTAAAGCGTCATGCTTCTCTGTTAAAAAAAACAAAACAAAAAAAAAACAGCGTATATATAACTGAATCACAGCCTTTGTGGGCCTGTTTAAAAAGGGTGAATACAGAGGTTATTGAGTTAAAGGGACACTAAGTAGGAATTTCTCCCATCTAGTGGTGAAACTGTATTTTGCATTCAAACGAATAATGCTCTCCAGTGCCTCACTTTTCCAAATGCATGTTGCATCTACGGTAGCCGTTATGTTCCAAAAAGCTATGACAGGATGTCTTATAATAGCACTTCGAGTTTTCCTTCGGGTGAACAGGTTTGTTATTTAAAACAAACTGAAACTTGAATCAACGAAAAAAAGAATGTTACAGTATTACTGACTGTGAAAAACATTAACTATGGTAGTTAGTAGTAATGCCGCCTTTATTCGTTATATTTTTGAAGTACGTGCATTGTTATCATCATCATCCATGCCTTCTCTAACGTTACTTTACTCAATAGCTGCTATTCATCAAAGAGCCTGTTTAACTTACTATGAATAGAATAGATAAATAGATAGAACTATAAATGTTCTACTGTCTATATAATAAAGTTCACAACAAAGCAATGAAAAATAAGCTTGTAATTAAGACCGTAACATTGACTTACCTGTGGAGAAGAAAGCAGGCAACTTCAGGGTCTCTTTTGAAAGCTTTCTCCTGCATTAGCTATCCCGACATTAACCCTTGTTTTTGTAATCTTCGGTCACGATTCCTTTTACGGTCTATTTTGGACTTTTTCGACGACGAGGACTCCTTATCCTGTGACTCATATGTATGAATGAATGAACGGTGTATAAATAACCGTGCAGTGCAGCCTTTTAAACTTGCCGGGGGAGTGACAAGCGCCTCTCTCTGCTCCTCCACTTCTGCTGGTTTCAGTCACGTGACGCTGGCTCTGAACGAAACGCGTTGTGGAAACGCGTTGGCCTAGTACTTTTTGTTCCTCTCTGCTATTATAGTTTTTCAAGATGGCGGAACTACATGGAAGCCTCCGTGGACCTACCCGTCCAATGTATATAAAGATAATAAATTCTTCGTTTACGAGGATTAGTCTGATCATTAGCAGAGGTATTTGTACACCATTGAGGGCATATTTATGAATAAAAATATTGATTTTAGATAATAAAATACCTAAAAAGCTACATATTGTCCCTTTAAACAATTGTAATTTGGGTTTTGAGTGTGAACTGGGTATATCAAACAAAGGAAATTAAGAGTAAATAGCTATAACTAAAACAAGCTACAAACTAATTTAGTTAAACCAAATAAACAAGGAATCTCAGAACTAAGTAAAAAACCTAACCAAAGAGTTAACTACAGAACTATTGAGCACAATAGGTCAATTATCTGAATCAAAATGGTTGATTTCAAGAAGTTCATTTAAATGGTTTTGTGAATTGTTTCATTGAAGCTGTTAACTGTTTTTTTTTCTCAAAGTGAAACAAATTAATTCAAATAAGTATAAAAGAAAAAATACCTGTCTTCTGTGTTTTTTTTCCTTGTCTTGCTGCAACACTGGCTCAAGAGCGAACGTAGTCTTCTGATCTGGTCCAATATATTAGAAAGTGGTTTACACTTAGACTGTGGAACGTGCACGCAACAGCGACATCTGTGCGGCTGCCGGCTGGTCCTCGCGTCAACCTTCGCCAGATTTTACAACTTGGAACTGCAGGCACGAATCCTCTCTGTCTAGCTGGAGTTGACCTCTGAGTGAGCTTAACCCACTATTACCTCTCAGGAGGCTCATTCTGCGCCTCAGGAACATGTTGTTCTGCTTAAACATAGCACGGCATGGTTGGAATGCTTCCCCATAGTGTCTAGCAGACACAATATGAGTAAACGTTTCGAAAGGGAACATCGAAAGAAATTCAGCTATTAAAGGAGAAGTTCACTTTTAAAATGAAAATTCTGTCATCATATACTCACCCTCATGTTGTTTCAATCCTTTATGAATTTCTTTCTTCCGCTGAACAGAAAGAAAGATATTTAGAAGAATGTCAGTAGCCAGACAGTTTTTGGGTCCCATTGACTTCCATAGTAGGAAAAAAAATATACTATGGAAGTCAATGGGACCCAGAAACTGTCTGGTTACTGACATTCTTCTAAATATCTTCCTTTCTGTTCAGCAGAAGAAAGAAATTCATAAAGGATTGAAACAACATGAGGGTGAGTATATGATGACAGAATTTTCATTTTAAAAGTGAACTTCTCCTTTAATATCATTCATAATCTCTGACTCTGACCTCTGCTTTCTCTGCTGGACATGTTGATATTCTGTTCTTTCTTCAGTCTTCAGTGGATCATCTCCTCTGACTCCTGACGTCTGTCTCTTCATCATCCTGTGAGAGATTATAATGATTTTATTTCATTAACACACACTAATGAGATCATGTTACCACACCGCAACATTTATTTTAATATGACAATACTTTAATATGCCGTTGTTTAAAACTATTCTGTATGGGAGTTGGTTTTCTCCAAAACACACACATTACATAAATTGCTATTCTGATAAAAACTGAATGATTGTTTTGGGGTGTTTCTGTGTGTATGATATATGATGATGATGCATCTTATTACAATTAGTTCAAAGATATAATAATACCTTAATAACATATATAGTAATAACATGCACCAATGCTATATTTTCTAAATGTCATAATCATTTGTTAACAAACAAGTATTCATTACTTCAATGAGTTCATTGTATCTGCATTAAATTACTACATGGTTTAAATGAATACATTTTTAGCTAAGCGCTATACAATACAAATAAATGTTTATTAATAACTTAACATATTTGATTTAATCACAAAACAAGAGTCATTTGAGAAATTTGTTTAGCAACAGACAATTTTTTAATAAAAGTGTATGCAACAATAATAAACACTGTACCTTTACACTTCATAACAACTGAATACAATTGCACATTTTGCACTTAAAATATACAGAATCTAGACATTTAGATGTGGTTTGAGCAATTGGATTTAAATCTGTCTCGAATGTGTTTCGGAGGGCATTTACACCTGGTCTTTTCACGATCAGATAGCTATCCGATCACAGAAAAGCATAAAGTGGCCAGGTGTATTGTATTTGGCAGACACTTTTCTCCTAAACAACTATCCAAAGATTCTGTTTAATTTTTACTTTCATGCATTTCCTGTGAATCAAGCCTATGGCCTAAGTAGGGGTGTGCACGAATATCCGTTCAGTACTGTAATTATTATTTGATAAATAAAATACTATTCAAATTTTACTACGTTGCTTCGCTGGCCGTAAATACAGTGAATCCATGATAAATCCCAAGCACGGACTCACAGTTATGCGTGTTAACATGTTTATTGTATCTGATCAGATAATGTCGTCTTCTGCCTCGCGAAATTTGAAAAGACTAAAAATGATCTTACTAAATGATATTACAAAATGGAATAACTTTTAATCAAATTAATTAATAAAACAGAGTTATAATATCACAACCACAATGAGAAATCACATGAAATCCAAACAGCAGTCGACTGAGGAAAGACAGCTGTCCATCACTGCATCACGACTGCAGGTAAGCGCTGCTGGACCCACAGTGAGCCGAGATGAAACCTTATCAGATAGCAACATGATCTCCAGACATACGCTTCCTTTAAGTTCCATCAAGTGAGACAGGTTTAAGAACAGAAAACGCAAATTACTGATAGAAACTTTGCTTAGCACATCTTTGTCTCTGCAACGTCTTTTTGTCAGTTTCTCATTGCATTCATTGATAGGTCTTAAAAAACGAATATGAATAAAAACACATTAAAACTGATATTGCACAAAACTGAAATTTATGTTTTAAGAATTATGTTTCCCTTGATTTTATTACTGTACTTTGTGCTCTCTTACATTTTCTGCTCATAATTTACTATTTTGTACGATTTTACTGTTTTCCTCTTTGCTCTTTTTTTTAAGAGGTCCTTGCTGCACCTGTGGCACGATGACGTAGCTGGATCAGATCCAACACATACTGGACGCTGTTACGCACATGCACGGTGGTGTGTTTTGGTGACGTCATATATGCATGTGCACTAGTAGATTGTGATTGGTGTTGTCAACTGGAGTGCATTCTCCAGCGACTACAAGGAGATGTATCGAGTGCTGTATAACTGACCAGTTGCCTTTGTTGTGGGGACTTATTTAAAGACTTCCCGCCAGGCTATATTGGAGATGGAAAGGAATACTTTGTGCATTTTACTCGACCAAAGACTTTGAAGGTTACTGCTCAGCAGACTGCTTCATATGTGACGACAATCACTATAGCCCAGAGGACAACTATTTATAAAGTTAAATATAAATGGTCACTTGAGTGACAACTGCTTGATCTGACTGCTGTGATCAGTTTGTATATTAAACTTAAATTCAGTTTAAATGTACTTTTATGTCCTGCAGACACTGAACAGCAAATTAAGAGGAACCTTATGTACAGATCACTGTGAAAAAATGAGCCATTAAAGAAGGAACTCTTACCAGACAAAATATCATCCTGCACTTTTTTTTATTTTTGACATATGACAAGATTTATTTTCTTGATGCTGTTATTATTTTTGCATTTTCCCTTGAATCTGTACTGGTATTTTAAGTTGTTTACAGATCTTATTGCATTGTACCTTTAGGATTAAAATTACAGAGACAATTACTTGACTCATTTTTGCTTCCACTCAACAGCAAATATGACCTGAATAAAATAAAATGGCTTAATTTAAAAAAAATTCTATATACACGCATAAAAAAAAAAAAAAAACTTGCGGTGACGACATGCTATTAATCTATCAAATTTAGGTTTAAAATCATGATTTAAAATGTTAGTTGACGTTAGTTGATAGATTCAACTTTTGAATCTGGCCAGCAAAACTACGAACACATCTTCCTTTTTTTAAGAATGACTTAAGTGCCGTTCTTTGCTCTTTTCTCAAAGAAAAACTTAACTCCAAGTCGACTGTGTTACCAGTCGCGGCCAAAGCCAATTCGAAAGATGTTCTCCAGCAGCCGTCATTCTTTGTTTTCAAGTAGCAGGAACCGTCACAACTCTGTTGTCATATGTTAAGCCCGCCCCGCCTACTCTATACATGACGTGATTGGCCTGACCCAATTTAGGTTTTTACAGCTCGAAAGTCAACGGAGAGTTGCTAGACTACCCTGGCTGCAAAAAAAGTTTTGCTGCCGCTAGGGTGCGTCTAGATTTCTAGGCTAATTCACTGCAGCAACTGTAGCAAAAATGTGAGCGTACGAGTTTCTTAATTAGTGATTTGTAGAATTGGATTTGTCCACCTGCAATGAAGAATTTGAGAAGGTGTAACTGTTGTGTTGTGTTTGTGAAAGAAAAAAAAAAAGTCTACAAGTTTGCAACTCTTAAAACATTTCTCTCTGTGACTTCAAATTTACTGATACACGTGTGGCTATTCTCTACAACTACAAATTTCACTGTCACAGGCGTTCAGTTGATTTGCACCAAAAATACCTTCATATTCGAGTTTCATGTAAGTTAGGGCGGGCTTAAGTGTCACCACTGGTCCAGTAGTCGTAGATTGACAGCTCCTCCTCTAGCCAATCAATCGAAGAGGGGAGTTGACGTCACTCCAATGCGACTCATGGCTACTGACGCTCAAGGTTTAGTACCAAGGGGGTAATATTTCAGAAAAAACTGAAGCTTCCCTGTGCGCCGCCATTGACTAGCGGACCCCCACCTGCTGTTAGCATTCCATTGACTCCCATTCATTTTGGCGTCACTTTGACAGCGAATAACTTTACATCTGAGGCGTTTAAAGACTCCATTTGTCCATTATTTATTTCTAAAGAAACACTGAAATGTATAAAAGGCTCCATTACCTTGTATCTTACGTTATGGCCCCGTAGAAGCAGTTTTTGTAAAAATAGGCTAACGATTGCGTCATAACCACGCGACTCTCTGTCGCACAGTAGAGAGATTACCGCATGGACAGGAGGAGAAGCTCGCAGGCAATCTTTTACTATCTATGAGGCAATCGGATGCCTTTTCTCCATTTCTCACACTCTGAATTGCTGTGCTTTTCACTGATAGATTTCTCCTGTCTGCCGATTGCTGTCTGCTGACCGATTGCTCCTGTCTGCCTCGCTGCCTGCTGTGAGTGTGTTTGTGTGCTTCGGTGCTGTAAGCTCCGTCTTAGCCTTATATTTCTTTGTTTTGAACCATCATTTTACTACCATTTCTAGTTGTTTATACTACTACATTTTACCCAACATCTCAGATTAACCTGACATCGCTAGCTTTTGTTATTAGTACTACTAGCACAAAACGCTAGTAATTCGCTAGCCTGTTAACGCGCCACCCGTGCGCTCAGCTATTTTTATTTATTTATTTTTCTCTCGCTTGTCCGCGCCTTTGAGTTCATAAAAAGCTCAGGTGAGTAAGAATCAGTCAACAAACACGGTGAGTAATGTCTTGTCCTGTTATTGTCACTTGCACTTCATGTCACATGTTTAGTATAGCCTTCTCTGTCGGCAATATAGGATTTATATGTGATAAATGTAAGGAGACAGTTAGGTTGACAGAGAAGATTTCAGAATTAGAAACACGCATCCAAACTTTAATTGAGGATAGTAAGAGTGCTAGTGCTTTAGATGTTTTGGATGCGCATAGAATAGTGAACACTTTACATGGCGTGGTTCCGGCTGAAGTAGAGCTTGTGCAGCCGGGCAAATGGGTGACAGTGAGGGATCGCTCTAGTCGCGGATCTAAAAACCACTCTTCCGTTCCGATTACCATAACAAATCGATTTGCCCCGCTCAGTGAAACACCCACTGAGAATGATTGTGCCCTAGTTATTGGCGATTCTATCACACGGAACGTGAAAATAGAGACACCAACCACCATAGTCACATGTTTGCCGGGAGCCAGAGCGCCTGACATCAAAGCAAATTTAAAAGTGCTGGCTAATGCTAATCGTAAATTCTCTAAGATCATTATTCATGTCGGCACTAATGATGTTCGACTCCGCCAGTCGGAGATCACCAAAATTAATATTAAAGAGGTGTGTGAACTTGCAAGTACGATGTCAAGGACTGTAATTTGCTCTGGCCCCCCTTCCTGTTCGCAGGAGTGATGAGATAGTTAGTAGATTGTGTTCACTTAACGGTTGGCTGTCTAGGTGGTGTCCGCTTAATAATATAGAATTCATAGACAATTGGAAAAGTTTTTGGGGCAAACCTGACCTGTTGAAAAGAGATGGTATTCATCCCTCCTGGGATGGTGCTGCTCTTCTCTCTAGTAATATGGCTCATAGTCTTAGAGCTCAAACATGACAATCTGGGGCTCAGGTCAGGAAGCAGACAGACTGGCTAAACCGACCGTCTGCTAGCGGCCTCGCGTCACCAAGGTCAGATAAATCCTATCACATAGAGCCTCTTTCACCTAGCTATCATCATATAGAGACTGTGTCTGTTCCCCGAATTTGGAAATCCAAAAAACGTTTAAACCCATCTAAGGTTAAAAATTTAATTGATGTTCAACAAATAAAAAACAGCTATAATACAGATGAGCAAATGCTAAAGCTTGGGTTGCTGAATATTCGATCGCTTACTTCAAAAGCACTCGTTGTTAACGATATGATTTCAGATAATAACCTAGATGTGCTGTGTTTGACAGAAACCTGGCTAAAACCAAACGATTACATTACTTTAAATGAATCAACCCCGCAAGATTACTGTTATAAACATGAGCCTCGTCCGAAACGCAAAGGGGGTGGTGTTGCTGTAATTTATAGTAATAGTTTCAAAACCACTAAGAAATCAAGTTTTAAATATAATTCTTTTGAAGCATTGGTGCTTAATGTAAAAATATATAGTGTAAACGATAAATCACGTTTGAGATTTGTGCTGGCTACTGTATACAGGCCACCAGGGCACCATACAGACTTTATCAAAGAATTTGCGGACTTTCTATCAGAATTAATATTGACTGCAGATAAAGTACTAATTGTTGGTGATTTTAATATACACATCGATAATGAAAAAGATGCATTGGGATTGGCATTTAAAGACATTGTAAATTCAATTGGAGTTAGACAACACGTGTCAGGACCTACTCATCGTCGTAATCATACTCTAGATCTAATATTATCACACGGAATAGATGTTGATGCCGTTGAAATTCTGCAGCAGAGCGATGACATCTCAGATCATTACCTAGTCTCGTGTAATTTGCATTTAGCCAAGGCTGCAAAGCCGACTCCGTGTTTCAAATATGTGAGACCTATCACTTCTGCTACTAAAGATTGCTTTATTAATAATCTTCCTAATCAGTTTCATCATCTCAGCATCTCAGATAGCTTAGAAGAACTAGATATTACAACAGAAACGTTTAACTCTCTCTTTTCCAGCACTTTAGACACAGTTGCTCCGTTGCGCTTAAAGAAGATTAAAGAAAATAGTCCAACGCCGTGGTACAATGAGCACACTCGGGCCCTTAAGAGAGCAGCTAGAAAAATGGAGCGCAACTGGAAGAAAACAAAACTAGAGGTATTTCGCATTTCATGGAAGGAGAGCTCTATTGCTTACAGAGAGGCTTTAAAAGCTGCTAGATCTGCTTATTTTTCAACCCTATTAGAAGAAAATAAACATAATCCTAGGTATTTATTTGAAACGGTGGCTAAACTAACGAAAAATAAAGCTTCAAGCCCAGAAGTTTCCAAGCAACACAGCAGTAATGACTTTATGAACTTCTTCAATTATAAGATTGATAATATCAGGGACAAAATTATAACTATGCAACCGTCTACTACAGTATCGCATCAGGCAGTGCATTGTAGTCTCCCTGAGGAAAAATTTGATTCATTCGTTGCTATAGGAGAGGAAGAATTTACTAAACTCATTAAATCATCTAAATCTACAACATGTATGTTAGACCCTATACCGACTAAGCTACTGAAAGAAATACTTCCAGAGGTCATAGATCCTCTTCTTAATATCATTAATTCGTCTTTGTCTCTAGGATACGTACCAAAAAACTTTAAGCTGGCTATGATTAAACCGCTTGTTAAAAAAACGCAACTTGATCCTACAGAATTAGTCAATTACAGGCCGATCTCGAATCTACCTTTTCTGTCAAAGATATTAGAAAAGGCAGTATCCTCACAACTGTGTTCCTTTCTTGAAAGAAATGATATCTGCGAGGATTTCCAGTCAGGATTTAGACCGTACCATAGTACCGAGACAGCTCTCGTTAGAGTCACAAATGATTTGCTCTTATCATCCGATCGTGGTTGTATCTCTCTATTAGTGTTACTCGATCTTAGTGCTGCATTTGACACCATTGACCACAACGTTCTTTTAAATAGATTAGAACATTATGTTGGCATTACGGGAAATGCACTAGCATGGTTTAAATCATACTTATCTGACCGTTATCAATTTGTAGCAGTAAATGATGAGATGTCTCATCGATCACAAGTTCAGTATGGCGTACCACAAGGCTCAGTACTAGGACCGTTGCTGTTCACTCTGTACATGCTACCATTAGGAGATATCATTAGGAAACATGGCATTAGCTTTCACTGTTATGCCGATGATACTCAGCTCTATATTTCTTCAAAACCTAACGAAACTTATCAATTCACAAAATTAACGGAATGCATAGCGGATATAAAAAATTGGATGACTTGTAATTTCCTACTTCTAAATTCTGAAAAAACAGAGTTTCTAATTATTGGACAAAAAACTTCCTCACGTAATAACCTAGAATACTGTCTAACACTCGATGGCTGCTCTGTTAAGTCTTCGTCGTCGGTTAGGAACCTGGGTGTGCTCTTTGATACCAATCTTTCATTTGAAAGTCACGTGTCTAGTATCTGTAAAACTGCATTTTTCCATCTTAAAAATATATCTAAATTACGCCATATGCTCTCATTGACAAATGCGGAACAATTAGTTCATGCGTTCATGACCTCAAGGCTAGATTATTGTAATGCTCTACTGGGTGGTTGTCCTGCACGCTTAATAAACAAATTACAGCTGGTTCAAAACACAGCAGCTCGAGTTCTTACCAGAACCAGGAAGTATGACCATATTAGCCCGGTTCTGTCAAAACTGCATTGGCTCCCTATTAAACATCGCATCAATTTTAAAATATTGCTGATCACTTACAAAGCACTAAATGGTTTAGCTCC